>NW_027489000.1:0-155072 GCF_050948215.1 Halictus rubicundus | reverse complement strand
CCTATCCTCTATCCTATCCTATCCTCTATCCTATCCTATCCTCTATCCTATCCTATCCACTATCCTATCCTATCCTCTATCCTATCCTCTATCCTATCCTATCCTCTATCCTATCCTATCCTCTATCCTATCCTATTATCTATCCTATCCTATCCTCTATCCTATACTATGCTCTATCCTATCCTATCCTCTATCCTATACTATCCTCTATCCTATCCTATCCTCTATCCTATCCTATCCTCTATCCTATCCTTTCCCCTATCCTATCCTATCCTCTATCCTATCCTATCCTCTATCCTATCCTATCCTCTATCCTATCCTATCCTCTATCCTATCCTATCCTCTATCCTATCCTATCCTCTATCCTATCCTATCCTCTATCCTATCCTATCCTCTATCCTATCCTATCCTCTATCCTATCCTATCCTCTATCCTATCCTATCCTCTATCCTATCCTATCCTCTATCCTATCCTATCCTCTATCCTATCCTATCCTCTATCCTATCCTATCCTCTATCCTATCCTATCCTCTATCCTATCCTATCCTCTATCCTATCCTATCCTCTATCCTATCCTATCCTCTATCCTATCCAATACCCTATCCTATCCTCTATCCCATCCTATACTCAATCCTATCCTATACTGTATTATATCCTATCCTCTTTCCTATCCTCTATCATATCCTATCCTCTATCCTATCCTATCCTCTATCCTATCCTATCCTCTATCCTATCCTATCCTCTATCATATCCTATTATCTATCCTATCCTATCCTCTATCCTATCCTATCCTCTATCCTATCCTATCCTCTATCCTATCCTATCCTCTATCCTATCCTATCCTCTATCCTATCCTATCCTCTATGCTATAATATTCTCTATCCCATCCATTACTTTGTTCTATCCTCTATACTATCATCCATCCTATCCTATCCACTATCCTATCCTATCCTCTAATCAATCCTATCCTTTATCCTATCCTATCCTCTATCCTATCCTATCCTATCCTATCCTATCCTATCCTCTATCCTATCAAATCCTCTATCCTATAATATCCTCTAGCCTATCCTATCCTCTATCCTATCCTATCCTCTATCCTATCCTATCCTCTATCCTATCCTATCCTATCCTCTATCCTATCCTATCCTCTATCCTATCCTATCCTCTATCCTATCGTCTATCCTATCCTCTATCCTATCCTCTATCCTATCCTATCCTCTATCATATCCTATCCTCTATCCTATCCTCTATCCTATCCTATCCTATCCTCTATCCTATCCTATTATCTATCCTATCCTATCCTCTATCCTATACTATCCTCTATCCTATCCTATCCTCTATCCTATACTATCCTCTATCCTATCCTATCCTCTATGCTATAATATTCTCTATCCCATCCATTACTTTGTTCTATCCTCTATACTATCATCCATCCTATGCTATCCACTATCCTATCCTATCCTCTAACCAATCCTATCCTTTATCCTATCCTATCCTCTATCCTATCCTATTCTGTATCCTATCCTATCCTCTATCCTATCCTATCCTTTATCCTATCCTATCCTCAATCCTATCCTATCCTCTATCCTATCCTCTATCCTATCCTATCCTCTATCCTATCCTATCCTCTATCCTATCCTATCCTCTATCATATCCTATTATCTATCCTATCCTATCCTCTATCCTATACTATCCTGTATCCTATCCTATCCTCTATCCTATCCTATCCTCTATCCTATCCTATCCTCTATCCTATCCTATCCTCTATCATATCCTATTATCTATCCTATCCTATCCTCTATCCTATACTATCCTCTATCCTATCCTATCCTCTATCCTATCCTATCCTCTATCCTATCCTATCCTCTATCCTATCCTATCCTCTATGCTATAATATTCTCTATCCCATCCATTACTTTGTTCTATCCTCTATACTATCATCCATCCTATCCAATCCACTATCCTATCCTATCCTCTACCCTATAATATCCTCTATCCTATCCTATCCTCAATCCTATCCTATCCTCTTTCCTATCCCATCCCCAATCCTATCCTCTATCCTATCCTTTCCTCTATCCTATCGTATCCTCTATCCTTTAATATCCTCAATCCTATCCAATCCTCTATCCTATCCTCTGTCATATCCTCTATCCTATCCAATCCTCTATCCTATCCCATCCTCTATCCTATCGTATCCTCTATCCTGTCCCATCCTCTATCCTATCCCATCCTCTATCCTATCAAATCCTCTATCATATAATATCCTCTAGCCTATCCTATCCTCTATCCTATCCCACCGTTTGTCCTATCCTATCCTCTATCCTATCCTATCGCGTATCCTATAATATCCTCTATCCTATCCTATGCTCTATCCTATCCAATCCCCTATCCTATCTCAATCTTATCCTATCCTCTATCCTATAATATCCTCTATCCTATCCTATCCTTTATCCTATCCTATCCTCAATCCTATCCTATCCTCTATCCTATCCTCTATCCTATCCTATCCTCTATCCTATCCTATCCTCTATCCTATCCTATTATCTATCCTATCCTATCCTCTATCCTATACTATCCTCAATCCTATCCTATCCTCTATCCTATCCTATATTCTCTACCCTATAATATCCTCTATCCTATCCTATACTCTATCCTATCCTCTCCTCTATCCTATCCTATCCTGTATCCTATCCTATCCTCTATCCTATCCTATCCTCTATCCTATCCTATCCACTATCCTATCCTATCCTCTATCCAATCCTATTATCTATCCTATATTATCCTCTATCCTATCATATCCTCTATCCTATCCTATCCTGTATGCCATCCTATCCTGTATCCCATCCTATCCTCTATGCTATAATATTCCCTATCCCATCCATTACTTTGTTCTATCCTCTATACTATCATCCATCCTATCCTATCCACTATCCTATCCTATCCTCTACCCTATAAGATCCTCTATCCTATCCTATTCTCTATCCTATCCTCTCCTCTATTCTATCCTATCCTCTATCCTATCCTATCCTCTATCCTATCCTATCCTCTATCCTATCCTATCCACTATCCTATCCTATCCTCTATCCTATCCTCTATCCTATCCTATCCTCTATCCTATCCTATCCTCTATCCTATCCTATTATCTATCCTATCCTATCCTCTATCCTATACTATGCTCTATCCTATCCTATCCTCTATCCTATACTATCCCCTATCCTATCCTATCCTCTATTCTATCCTATCCTCTATCCTATCCTTTCCTCTATCCTATCCTATCCTCTATCCTATCCTATCCTCTATCCTATCCTATCCTCTATCCTATCCTATCCTCTATCCTATCCTATCCTCTATCCTATCCTATCCTCAATCCTATCCTATCCTCTATCCTATCCTATCCTCTATCCTATCCTATCCTCTATCCTATCCTATCCTCTATCCTATCCTCTATCCTATCCTCTATCCTATCCTCTATCCTATCCTCTATCCTATCCTATCCTCTATCCTATCCTATCCACTATCCTATCCTATCCTCTATCCTATCCTCTATCCTATCCTATCCTCTATCCTATCCTATCCTCTATCCTATCCTATTATCTATCCTATCCTATCCTCTATCCTCTACTATGCTCTATCCTATCCTATCCTCTATCCTATACTATCCTCTATCCTATCCTATCCTCTATCCTATCCTATCCTCTATCCTATCCTTTCCTCTATCCTATCCTATCCTCTATCCTATCCTATCCTCTATCCTATCCTATCCTCTATCCTATCCTATCCTCTATCCTATCCTATCCTCTATCCTATCCTATCCTCAATCCTATCCTATCCTCTATCCTATCCTATCCTCTATCCTATCCTATCCTCTATCCTATCCTATCCTCTATCCTATCCTATCCTCTACCCTATAATATCCTCTATCCTATCCTATTCTCTATCCTATCCTCTCCTCTATTCTATCCTATCCTCTATCCTATCCTATCCTCTATCCTATCCTATCCTCTATCCTATCCTATCCACTATCCTATCCTATCCTCTATCCTATCCTATCCTCAATCCTATCCTATCCTCTATCCTATCCTATCCTCTATCCTATCCTATCCTCTATCCTATCCTATCCTCTATCCTATCCTATCCACTATCCTATCCTATCCTCTACCCTATAATATCCTCTATCCTATCCTATTCTCTATCCTATCCTCTCCTCTATTCTATCCTATCCTCTATCCTATCCTATCCTCTATCCTATCCTATCCTCTATCCTATCCTATCCACTATCCTATCCTATCCTCTATCCTATCCTCTATCCTATCCTATCCTCTATCCTATCCTATCCTCTATCCTATCCTATTATCTATCCTATCCCATCCTCTATCCTATACTATGCTCTATCCTATCCTATCCTCTATCCTATACTATCCTCTATCCTATCCTATCCTCTATCCTATCCTATCCTCTATCCTATCCTTTCCTCTATCCTATCCTATCCTCTATCCTATCCTATCCTCTATCCTATCCTATCCTCTATCCTATCCTATCCTCTATCCTATCCTATCCTCTATCCTATCCTATCCTCAATCCTATCCTATCCTCTATCCTATCCTATCCTCTATCCTATCCTATCCTCTATCCTATCCTATCCTCTATCCTATCCTATCCTCTATCCTATCCTATCCTCAATCCTATCCTATCCTCTATCCTATCCTATCCTCTATCCTATCCTATCCTCTATCCTATCCTATCCTCTATCCTATCCTATCCTCTATCCTATCCTCTATCCTATCCTCTATCCTATCCTCTATCCTATCCTCTATCCTATCCTCTATCCTATCCTATCCTCTATCCTATCCTATCCTCTATCCTATCCTATCCTCTATCCTATCCTATCCTCTATCCTATCCTATCCTCTATCCTATCCTATCCTCTATCCTATCCTATCCTCTACCCTATCCTATCCTCTATCCTATCCTCTATCCTATCCTATCCTCTATCCTATCCTATCCTCTATCCTATCCAATACCCTATCCTATCCTCTATCCCATCCTATACTCAATCCTATCCTATACTGTATTATATCCTATCCTCTTTCCTATCCTCTATCATATCCTATCCTCTATCCTATCCTATCCTCTATCCTATCCTATCCTCTATCCTATCCTATCCTCTATCCTATCCTATCCACTATCCTATCCTATCCTCTATCCTATCCTCTATCCTATCCTCTATCCTATCCTCTATCCTATCCTATCCTCTATCATATCCTATCCTCTATCCTATCCTATCCTCTATCCTATCCTATCCTCTATCCTATCCTATCCTCTATGCTATAATATTCTCTATCCCATCCATTACTTTGTTCTATCCTCTATACTATCATCCATCCTATCCTATCCACTATCCTATCCTATCCTCTAACCAATCCTATCCTTTATCCTATCCTATCCTCTATCCTATCCTATTCTGTATCCTATCCTATCCTCTATTTTATCCTATCCTTTATCCTACCCTATCCTCAATCCTATCCTATCCTCTATCCTATCCTCTATCCTATCCTATCCTCTATCCTATCCTATCCTCTATCCTATCCTATCCTCTATCCTATCCTATCCACTATCCTATCCTATCCTCTATCCTATCCTCTATCCTATTCTATCCTCTATCCTATCCTATCCTCTATCCTATACTATGCTCTATCCTATCCTATCCTCTATCCTATACTATCCTCTATCCTATCCTATCCTCTATCCTATCCTATCCTCTATCCTATCCTATCCTCTATCCTATCCTATTCTGTATCAATATCCTATCCTCTATCCTATCCTATCCTTTATCCTACCCTATCCTTTATCCTATCCTATCCTCTATCCTATCCTATTCTGTATCAATATCCTATCCTCTATCCTATCCTATCCTTTATCCTACCCTATCCTCAATCCTATCCTATCATCTATCCTATCCTCTATCCTATCCTATCCTCTATCCTATCCTATCCTCTATCCTATCCTATCCTCTATCCTATCCTATCCTCTATCCTATCCTATCCTCTATCCTATCCTATCCTCTATCCTATCCTATCCTCTATCCTATCCTATCCTCTATCCTATCCTATCCTCTATGCTATAATATTCTCTATCCCATCCATTACTTTGTTCTATCCTCTACACTATCATCCATCCTATCCTATCCACTATCCTATCCTATCCTCTAACCAATCCTATCCTTTATCCTATCCTATCCTCTATCCTATCCTATTCTGTATCCTATCCTATCCTCTATCCTATCCTATCCTCTATCCTATCCAATACCCTATCCTATCCTCTATCCCATCCTATACTCAATCCTATCCTATACTGTATTATATCCTATCCTCTTTCTTATCCTCTATCATATCGTATCCTCTATCCTATCCTATCCTCTACCCTATAATATCCTCTATCCTATCCTATTCTCCATCCTATCCTCTCCTCTATCCTATCCTATCCTCTATCCTATCCTATCATCTATCCTATCCTATCCTCTATCCTATCCTATCCACTATCCTATCCTATCCTCTATCCTATCCTCTATCCTATCCTATCCTCTATCCTATCCTATCCTCTATCCTATCCTATTATCTATCCTATCCTATCCTCTATCCTATACTATGCTCTATCCTATCCTATCCTCTATCCTATACTATCCTCTATCCTATCCTATCCTCTATCCTATCCTATCCTCTACCCTATAATATCCTCTATCCTATCCTATTCTCCATCCTATCCTCTCCTCTATCCTATCCTATCCTCTATCCTATCCTATCATCTATCCTATCCTATCCTCTATCCTATCCTATCCACTATCCTATCCTATCCTCTATCCTATCCTCTATCCTATCCTATCCTCTATCCTATCCTATTATCTATCCTATCCTATCCTCTATCCTATACTATGCTCTATCCTATCCTATCCTCTATCCTATACTATCCTCTATCCTATCCTATCCTCTATCCTATCCTATCCTCTATCCTATCCTATCCTCTATCCTATCCTTTCCTCTATCCTATCCTATCCTCTATCCTATCCTATCCTCTATCCAATCCTATCCTCTATCCTATCCTATCCTCTATCCTATCCTATCCTCTATCCTATCCTATCCTCTATCCTATCCTATCCTCTATCCTATCCAATACCCTATCCTATCCTCTATCCCATCCTATACTCAATCCTATCCTATACTGTATTATATCCTATCCTCTTTCCTATCCTCTATCATATCCTATCCTCTATCCTATTCTATCCTCTATCCTATCGTATCCTCTATCCTATCCTATCCTCTATCCTATCCTATCCTCTATCCTATCCTATCCACTATCATATCCTATCCTCTATCCTATCCTCTATCCTATCCTATCCTCTATCCTATCCTATCCTCTATCCTATCCTATTATCTATCCTATCCTATCCTCTATCCTATACTATCCTCAATCCTATCCTATCCTCTATCCTATCCTATCCTCTATCCTATCCTATATTCTCTACCCTATAATATCCTCTATCCTATCGTATCCTCTATCCTATAATATCCTCAATCCTATCCAATCCTCTATCCTATCCTCTGTCATATACTCTATCCTATCCAATCCTCTATCCTATCCTATCCTCTATCCTATCGTATCCTCTATCCTGTCCCATCCTCTATCCTATCCTATCCTCTATCCTATCCTATCCACTATCCTATCCAATCCTCTATCCTATCCTCTATCCTATCCTATCCTCTATCCTATCCTATCCTCTATCCTATCCTATTATCTATCCTATCCTATCCTCTATCCTATACTATCCTCTATCCTATCCTATCCTCTATCCTATCCTGTCCTCTATCCTATCCTATCCTCTATCCTATCCTATCCTCTATGCTATAATATTCTCTATCCCATCCATTACTTTGTTCTATCCTCTATACTATCATCCATCCTATCCTATCCACTATCCTATCCTATCCTCTAACGAATCCTATCCTTTATCCTATCCTATCCTCTATCCTATCCTATTCTGTATCCTATCCTATGCTCTATCCTATCCTATCCTTTATCCTATCCTATCCTCAATCCTACCCTATCCTCTATAGTATCCTATCCTCTATCCTATCCTATCCTCTATCCTATAGTATCCTCTATCCTATCCTATCCTCTATCCTATCCTATCCTCTACCCTATCCTATCCTCTATCCTATCCTATCCTCTATCCTATCCTAGCATCTGTCCTATCCTATCCTCTATCCTATCCAATCCCCTATCCTATCCTCTATCCCATCCTATACTCAATCCTATCCTATACTGTATTATATCCTATCCTCTTTCTTATCCTCTATCATATCGTATCCTCTATCCTATCCTATCCTCTACCCTATCCTATCCTCTATCCTATCCTATCCACTATCCTATCCTATCCTCTATCCTATCCTCTATCCTATCCTATCATCTATCCTATCCTATCCTCTATCCTATCCTATCCACTATCCTATCCTATCCTCTATCCTATCCTCTATCCTATCCTATCCTCTATCCTATCCTATCCTCTATCCTATCCTATTCTCTATCCTATCCTATCCTCTATCCTATACTATGCTCAATCCTATCCTATCCTCTATCCTATACTATCCTCTATCCTATCCTATCCTCTATCCTATCCTATCCTCTACCCTATAATATCCTCTATCCTATCCTATTCTCCATCCTATCCTCTCCTCTATCCTATCCTATCTTCTATCCTATCCTATCATCTATCCTATCCTATCCTCTATCCTATCCTATCCACTATCCTATCCTATCCTCTATCCTATCCTCTATCCTATCCTATCCTCTATCCTATCCTATTATCTATCCTATCCTATCCTCTATCCTATACTATGCTCTATCCTATCCTATCCTCTATCCTATACTATCCTCTATCCTATCCTATCCTCTATCCTATCCTATCCTCTATCCTATCCTATCCTCTATCCTATCCTTTCCTCTATCCTATCCTATCCTCTATCCTATCCTATCCTATCCTCTATCCTATCCTATCCTCTATCCTATCCTATCCTCTATCCTATCCTATCCTCTATCCTATCCTATCCTCTATCCTATCCTATCCTCTATCCTATCCTATCCTCTATCCTATCCTATCCTCTATCCTATCCTATCCTCTATCCTATCCTATCATCTATCCTATCCTATCCTCTATCCTATCCTATCCACTATCCTATCCTATCCTATCCTCTATCCTATCCTCTATCCTATCCTATCCTCCATCCTATCCTATCCTCTATCCTATCCTATTATCTATCCTATCCTATCCTCTATCCTATACTATGCTCTATCCTATCCTATCCTCTATCCTATACTATCCTCTATCCTATCCTATCCTCTATCCTATCCTATCCTCTACCCTATAATATCCTCTATCCTATCCTATTCTCCATCCTATCCTCTCCTCTATCCTATCCTATCCTCTATCCTATCCTATCATCTATCCTATCCTATCCTCTATCCTATCCTATCCACTATCCTATCCTATCCTCTATCCTATCCTCTATCCTATCCTATCCTCTATCCTATCCTATTATCTATCCTATCCTATCCTCTATCCTATACTATGCTCTATCCTATCCTATCCTCTATCCTATACTATCCTCTATCCTATCCTATCCTCTATCCTATCCTATCCTCTATCCTATCCTATCCTCTATCCTATCCTTTCCTCTATCCTATCCTATCCTCTATCCTATCCTATCCTCTATCCTATCCTATCCTCTATCCTATCCTATCCTCTATCCTATCCTATCCTCTATCCTATCCTGTCCTCTATCCTATCCTATCCTCTATCCTATCCAATACCCTATCCTATCCTCTATCCCATCCTATACTCAATCCTATCCTATACTGTATTATATCCTATCCTCTTTCCTATCCTCTATCATATCCTATCCTCTATCCTATTCTATCCTCTATCCTATCGTATCCTCTATCCTATCCTATCTTCTATCCTATCCTATCATCTATCCTATCCTATCCTCTATCCTATCCTATCCACTATCCTATCCTATCCTCTATCCTATCCTCTATCCTATCCTATCCTCTATCCTATCCTATTATCTATCCTATCCTATCCTCTATCCTATACTATGCTCTATCCTATCCTATCCTCTATCCTATACTATCCTCTATCCTATCCTATCCTCTATCCTATCTTATCCTCTATCCTATCCTATCCTCTTTCCTATCCTCTATCATATCCTATCCTCTATCCTATTCTATCCTCTATCCAATCCTATCCTCTATCGTATCCTATCCTCTATCCTATCCTATCCTCTATCCTATCCTATCCACTATCATATCCTATCCTCTATCCTATCCTCTATCCTATCCTATCCTCTATCCTATCCTATCCTCTATCCTAACCTATTATCTATCCTATCCTATCCTCTATCCTATACTATCCTCAATCCTATCCTATCCTCTATCCTATCCTATCCTCTATCCTATCCTATATTCTCTACCCTATAATATCCTCTATCCTATCGTATCCTCTATCCTATAATATCCTCAATCCTATCCAATCCTCTATCCTATCCTCTGTCATATCCTCTATCCTATCCAATCCTCTATCCTATCCTATCCTCTATCCTATCGTATCCTCTATCCTGTCCCATCCTCTATCCTATCCTATCCTCTATCCTATCCTATCCTCTATCCTATCCTATCCTCTATCCTATCCTATCCTCTATCCTATCCTATCCTATATCCGATCCTCTATCCTATCCTAGCCTCTATTTTATCCTATCCTGTATCCTATCCTATCCTCTATCCTATCCTATCCTCTATCCTATCCTATCCTCTATCCCATCCTATCCTCTATCCTATCCTATCCTCTATCCTATCCTATCCTCTCTCCTATCCTATCCTCTATCCGAACCTCTCTCCTATCCTATCCTCTATTATAACCTATCCTCTATCCTATCCTACCCTCGTTCCTATCCTATCCTCTATCCTATCCTATCCTCTATCCGATCCTCTATCCTATCCTTTCCTCTATCCTATCCTATCCTCTATCCTATCCTATCCTCTATCCTATCCTATCCTCTATCCTATCCTATCCTCTATCCCATTATATCCTCTATCCTATCCTATCCTCTAACCTATCCTATCCTCTATCCTATCCTATCCTCTATCCTATCCTATCCTATCCTCTATCCTATCCTCTATCCTATCCTCTATCCTATCCTCTATCCTATCCTATCCTACCCTCTTTCCAATCCTATCCTCTATCCGATCCTATCCTCTATCCTAACCTATCCTCTATCCTATCCTTTCCTCAATCCTATTATATCCTCTATCCTATCCTATCCTCTATCCCATCCTATCCTCTATCCTATCCTCTATCCTATCCTCTATCCTATCCTATCCTCTATCCTATCCTATCCTCTATCCTATCCTATCCTCTATCCTATACTATTATCTATCGTATCCTATCCTATACTCTATCCTATCCTATCCTCTATCCTACCCTCTATACCATCCTCTATCCTATCCTATCCTCTACCGTATCCTCTATCCTATCCTATCCTCTATCCTATCCAATTACCTATCCTATCCTCTATCCTATACTATCCTCTATTATAACCTATCCTCTATCCTATCCTACCCTCTTTCCTATCCTACCCTCTTTCCTATCCTATCCTCTATCCTATCCTATCCTCTATCCGATCCTCTATCCTATCCTTTCCTCTATCCTATCCTATCCTCTATCCTATCCTATCCACTATCCTATCCTATCCTCTATCCTATCCTATCCTCTATCCTATCCTATCCTCTATCCCATTATATCCTCTATCCTATCCAATCCTCTATCCTATCCTATCCTCTATCCTATCCTACCCTCCATCCGATCCTCTATCCTATCCTATCATCTATCCTATTCTATCCTCTATCCTATGCTATCCTCTATCCTATCCTCTATCCTATCCTCTATCCTATCCTCTATCCTATCCTATCATCTATCCTATTCTATCCTCTATCCTATGCTATCCTCTATCCTATCCTCTATCCTATCCTCCATCCTATCCTCTATCCTATCCTATTCTCCATCCTATCCTCTACCCTATCCTATCCTGTATAATATCGTTTACTCTATCATATCCTATCCTCTATCCTATAGTATCATCTATCCTATTCTATCCTCTCACCTATCCTATCCTCTATCCGATCCTCCATATTATCCTATCCTCTATTATTTCCTATCCTCTATCCTATCCTATCCCCTATCCTATCCTATCTCTGTCCGATCCTCTATCCTATCCTATCATCTATCCTATTCTATCCTCTATCCTATCCTATCCTCTATCCTATCCTATCCTCTATCCTATCCTATCCTCTATCCTATTATATCCTCTATCCTATCCTATCCTCTATCCTATCCTATCCTCTATCCTATCCTATCCTCTAGCCTACCCTTTCCTCAATCCTATTATATCCTCTATCCTATCCTATCCTCTATCCTATCCTATCCTCTATCCTATCCTATCCTCTATCCCATCCTATCCTCTATCCTATCCTATCCTCTATCCTATCCTATCCTCTATCCTATCCTATCCTCTATCCTATCCTATCCTCTATCCTATTCTATCCTATCCTCTATCCTATTATATCCTCTATCCTATCCTATCCTCTATCCTATCCTATCCTCTATCCCATTATATCCTCTATCCTATCCTATCCTCTAGCCTACCCTATCCTCAATCCTATTATATCCTCTACCCTATCCTATCCTCTATCCTATCCTATCCTCTATCCTATCCTATCCTCTATCCTATCCTATCATCTATCCTATCCTCTATCGTATCCTATCCTATACTCTATCCTATACTATCCTGTATCCTACCCTCTATACCATCCTCTATCCTATCCTATCCTCTATCCTATCCTATCATCTATCCTATCCTATCCTCTATCCTATCCTATCCTCTATCCTATCCTATCCTCTCTCCTATCCTATCCTCTATCCGAACCTCTCTCCTATCCTATCCTCTATTACAACCTATCCTCTATCCTATCCTATCCTCTATCATATCCTCTCCTCTATCCTATCCTACCCTCTTTCCTATCCTATCCTCTATCCGATCCTCTATCCTATCCTTTCCTCTATCCTATCCTATCCTCTATCCTATTCTATCCTATCCTCTATCCTATCCTATCCTCGATCCTATCCTCTCCTCTATCCTATCCTACCATCTTTCCAATCCTATCCTCTATCCGATCCTCTATCCTATCCTATCATCTATCCTATTCTATCCTCTATCCTATCCTATCCTCTATCCTATCCTATCCTCTATCCTATCCTATCCTCTATCCTATTATATCCTCTATCCTATCCTATCCTCTATCCTATCCTATCCTCTATCCTATCCTATCCTCTATCCTATCCTATCCTCTAGCCTACCCTATCCTCAATCCTATTATATCCTCTATCCTATCCTATCCTCTATCCTATCCTATCCTCTATCCTATCCTATCCTCTATCCTATCCTATCCTCTATCCTATCCTATCCTCTATCCTATCCTATCCTCTATACTATCCTATCCTCTATCCTATCCTATCCTCTATCCTATTCTATCCTATCCTCTATCCTATCCTATCCTCTATCCTATCCTCTCCTCTATCCTATCCTACCATCTTTCCAATCCTATCCTCTATTCTATCCTATCCTCTATGCTATCCTATCCTCTATCCGATCTTCTATCCTATCCTAGCCTCTATTTTATCCTATCCTCTATCCTATCCTATCCTCTATCCTGTCCTATCCTCTATCCTATCCTATCATATATCCTATCCTATCCTCTATCCTAACCTATCCTCTATCCCATCCTATCCTCTATCCAATCCTATCCTCTATCCTATCCTATCCTATCCTCTCTCCTATCCTATCCTCTACCCGATCCTCTCTCCTATCCTATCCTCTATTATAACCTATCCTCTATCCTATCCTATCCTGTATCCTATCCTATCCTCTATCCTATCCTCTATCCTATCCTATCCTCTATCCCATCCTATCCTCTATCCTATCCTATCCTCTATCCTATCCTATCCTCTCTCCTATCCTATCCTCTATCCGAACCTCTCTCCTATCCTATCCTCTATTATAACCTATCCTCTATCCTATCCTATCCTCTATCCGATCCTCTATCCTATCCTTTCCTCTATCCTATTCTATCCTCTATCCTATCCTATCCACTATCCTATCCTTTCCTCTATCCTACCCTATCCTCTATCTTATCCTATCCTCTATCCTATCCTATCCTCTATCCTATCCTCTCCTCTATCCTATCCTACCCTCTTTCCAATCCTATCCTCTATCCTATCCTATCCTCTAGCCTATCCTATCCTCTATCCGATCCTCTATCCTATCCTAGCCTCTATTTTATCCTATCCTCTATCCTATCCTATCCTCTATCCTGTCCTATCCTCTATCCTATCCTATCATATATCCTATCCTATCCTCTATCCTAACCTATCCTCTATCCCATCCTATCCTCTATCCTATCCTATCCTCTATCCTATCCTATCCTCTATCCGATCCTCTATCCTATCCTAGCCTCTATTTTATCCTATCCTCTATCCTATCCTATCCTCTATCCTGTCCTATCCTCTATCCTATCCTATCATATATCCTATCCTATCCTCTATCGTAACCTATCCTCTATCCCATCCTATCCTCTATCCTATCCTATCCTCTCTCCTATCCTATCCTCTATCCGATCCTCTCTCCTATCCTATCCTCTATTATAACCTATCCTCTATCCTTTCCTATCCTCTATCCTATCCTATCCTCTATCCGATCCTCTATCCTATCCTAGCCTCTATTTTAACCTATCCTCTATCCTATCCTATCCTCTATCCTATCCTATCCTCTATCCTACCCTATCATATATCCTATCCTATCCTCTATCCTATCCTATCCTCTATCTCATCTTATCCTCTATCCTATCCTATCCTCTATCCTATCCTATCCTCTCTCCTATCCTATCCTCTATCCGAACCTCTTTCCTATCCTATCCTCTCTCCTATCCTATCCTCTATCCTATCCTATCCTCTATCATATCCTCTCCTCTATCCTATCCTACCCTCTTTCCTATCCTATCCTCTATCCTATCCTATCCTCTATCCGATCCTCTATCCTATCCTATCCACTATCCTATCCTATCCTCTATACTATCCTATCCTCTATCCTATCCTATCCTCTATTCTATCCTATCCTCTATCCTATCCTATCCTCTATCCTATCCTACCCTCTTTCCTCTCCTATCCTCTATCCTAACCTCTCCTCTATCCTATCCTATCCTCTATCCGATCCTCTATCCTATCCTTTCCTCTATCCTATCCTATCCTCTATCCTATCCTATCCACTATCCTATCCTATCCTCTATCCTATCCTATCCTCTATCCTATCCTATCCTCTATCCTATCCTATCCTCTATCCCATCCTTTCCTCTATCCTATCCTATCCTCTATCCTATTCTATCCTCCATCCTATCCTATCCTCTATCCTATCCTATCCTCTATCCTATCCTACCCTCTTTCCTATACTATCCTCTATCCAATCCTATCCTCTATCCTATCCTATCCTCTCTCCAATCCTATCCTCTATCCGATCCTCTATCGTATCCTATCCTCTATTATTTCCTATCCTCTATCCTATCCTATCCCCTATCCTATCCTATCCTCTATCCTCTCCTCTATCCTATCCTATCCTCTATCCTATCCTATCCTCTATCCTATCCTATCCTCTATCCTATCCTATCCTCTATCCTATCCTATCCTCTATCCTATCCTATCCTCTATCCTATCCTATCCTCTATCCTATTCTATCCTCTATCCTATCCTATCCTCTATCCCATCCTATACTCTATCCTATCCTGTCCTCTATCCTATCCTATCCTCTATCCTATCCTCTATCCTATCCTACCCTCCATCCGATCCTCTATCCTATCCTATCATGTATCCTATTCTATCCTCTATCCTATCCTATCCTCTATCCTATCCTATCCTCTATCCTATCCTATCCTCTATACTATCCTTTCCTCTATCCTATCCTAACCTCTATCCTATCCTATCCTCTATCCTATCCTATCCTCTACCCTATCCTATCCTCTATCCTATCCTATCCTCTATACTATCCATTCCTCTATCCTATCATATCCTCTATCCTATCCTATCCTCTATCCTATCCTATCCTATCCTCTATCCTATCCTATCCTCTATACTATCCTATCCTCTATCCTATCCTATCCTCTATCCTATCCTATCCTCTATCCTATCCTATCCTCTACCCTATCCTATCCTCTATCCTATCCTATCCTCTATACTATCCATTCCTCTATCCTATCATATCCTCTATCCTATCCTATCCTCTATCCTATCCTATCCTATCCTCTATCCTATCCTATCCTCTATACTATCCTATCCTCTATCCTATCCTATCCTCTATCCTATCCTATCCTCTATCCTATCCTATCCTCTATCCTATCCTATCCTCTATCCTATCCTACCCTCTTTCCTCTCCTATCCTCTATCCTATCCTCTCCTCTATACTATCCTATCCTCTATCCGATCCTCTATCCTATCCTTTCCTCTATCCTATCCTATCCTCTATCCTATCCTATCCACTATCCTATCCTATCCTCTATCCTATCCTATCCTCTATCCTATCCTATCCTCTATCCTATCCTACCCTCTTTCCTCTCCTATCCTCTATCCTATCCTCTCCTCTATCCTATCCTATCCTCTATCCTATCAAATCCTCTATCCTATCCTACCCTCTTTCCTATACTATCCTCTATCCTATCCTATCCTCTATCCTATCCTATCCTCTCTCCTATCCTATCCTCTATCGTATCCTATCCTCTATTATTTCCTATCCTCTATCCTATACTATCCCCTATCCTATCCTATCCTCTATCCTCTCCTCTATCCTATCCTCTATCCTATCCTATCCTCTATCCTATCCTATCCTCTATCCTATCCTATCCTCTATCCTATCCTATCCTCTATCCTATCCTATCCTCTATCCTATCCTACCCTCTTTCCTATCCGATCCTCTATCCTATCCTATCCTCTATTATATCCTATCCTCCATCCTATCCTATCCTCTATCCTATCCTATCCTCTATCCTATCCTACCCTCTTTCCTATCCTATCCTCTATCCTATCCTATCCTCTATCCTATCCTCTATCCTATCCTATCCTCTATCCGATCCTCTATCCTATCCTATCCTCTATTATATCCTATCCTCTATCCTATCCTATCCTCTATCCTATCCTTTGCTCAATCCTATTATATCCTCAATCCTATTATGTCCTCTATCCTATCCTTTGCTCAATCCTATTATATCCTCAATCCTATTATGTCCTCTATCCTATCCTATCCTCTATCCTATCCTATCCTCTATCCTATCCTATCCTCTATCCTATTCTATCCTCTATCCTATCCTATCCTCTATCCAATCCTATCCTCTATCCTATCCTGTCCTCTATCCTATCCTATCCTCTATCCTATCCTCTATCCTATCCTACTCTCCTTCCGATCCTCTATCCTATCCTATCATGTATCCTATTCTATCATCTATCCTATCCTATCCTCTATCCTATCCTACCCTCTTTCCTATCCTATCCTCTATCCTATCCTATCCTGTATCCTATCCTATCCTCTATCCTATCCTATCCTCTATCCTATCCTATACTCTATCCTATCCTATCATCTATTTTATCCTATCGTCTATCCTATCCTCTATCCTATCCTACCCTCCATCCGATCCTCTATCCTATCCTATCATGTATCCTATTCTATCCTCTATCCTATATTATCCTATATCCTATCCTATCCTCTATCCAATCCTATCCTCTATCCTATCCTCTATCCTATCCTATCCTCTATCCTATCCTACCCTCTTTCCTCTCCTATCCTCTATCCTATCCTCTCCTCTATCCTATCCTATCCTCTATCCGATCCTCTATCCTATGCTTTCCTCTATCCTATCCTATCCTCTATCCTATCCTCTATCCTATCGTATCCTCTACCCTATCCTATCCTCTATCCTATCCTATCATCTATACTATCCATTCCTCTATTCTATCATATCCTCTATCCTATCCTATCCTCTATCCTATCCTATCCTCTATCCTATCCTTTGCTCAATCCTATTATATCCTCAATCCTATTATGTCCTCTATCCTATCCTATCCTCTATCCTATCCTATTCTCTATCCTATCCTATCCTCTATCCAATCCTATCCTCTATCCTATCCTCTCCTCTATCCTATCCTACCCTCTTACCTATCCTATCCTCTATCCTATCCTATCCTCTATCCTATCCTATCCTCTATCCTATCCTATCCTCTATCCTTTCCTCTATCCTATCCTATCCTCTATCCAATCCTATCCTCTATCCTATCCTGTCCTCTATCCTATCCTATCCTCTATCCTATCCTCTATCCTATCCTACCCTCCTTCCGATCCTCTATCCTATCCTATCATGTATCCTATTCTATCCTCTATCCTATCCTATCCTCTATCCTATCCTAACCTCTATCCTATCCTATCATCTATACTATCCATTCCTCTATCCTATCATATCCTCTATCCTATCCTATCCTCTATCCTATCCTATCCTCTATCCTATCCTTTGCTCAATCCTATTATATCCTCAATCCTATTATGTCCTCTATCCTATCCTATCCTCTATCCTATCCTATTCTCTATCCTATCCTATCCTCTATCCAATCATATCCTCTATCCTATCCTCTCCTCTATCCTATCCTACCCTCTTAGCTATCCTATCCTCTATCCTATCCTATCCTCTATAATATCCTATCCTCTATCCTATCCTATCCTCTATCCTTTCCTCTATCCTATCCTATCCTCTATCCTTTCCTCTATCCTATCCTATCCTCTATCCTATCCTTTCCTCTATCCTATCCTATCCTATCCTATCCTCTATCCTATCCTATCCTCTATACTATCCTATCCTCTATCCTATCCTATCCTCTATCCTATCCTATCCTCTATCCTATCCTATCCTCTATCCTATCCTACCCTCTTTCCTCTCCTATCCTCTATCCTATCCTCTCCTCTATCCTATCCTATCCTCTACCCGATCCTCTATCCTATGCTTTCCTCTATCCTATCCTATCCTCTATCCTATCCTATCCTCTATCCCATCCTATCGTCTATCCCATCCTATCCTCTATCCTATCCTATCCTCTATCCTATTCTATCCTCTATCCTATCCTCTATCCTATCCAATCCTCTATCGTATCCTCTATCCTATCCTATCCTCTATCCTCTCCTATCCTCTATCCTATCCTTTCCTCAATCCTATTATATCCTCTATCATATCCTATCCTCTATCAGATCCTCTATCCTATCCTATCATCTATACTATCCTCTATCGTATCTTATCCTATCCCCTATCCTATCCTATCCTCTATCCTATCCTATCCTCTATCCTATCCTATCCTGTATCTTATCCTATCCTCCAACAGATCCTCTATCATATCCTATCCTCTATCCTATCCTATCCTGTATCCTATCCTATCCTACAACAGATCCTCTATCCTATCCTATCCTCTATCCTGTCCTATCCTCTATCCTATCCTATCATATATCCTATCCTATCCTCTATCGTAACCTATCCTCTATCCCATCCTATCCTCTATCCTATCCTATCCTCTATCCTATCCTATCCTCTCTCCTATCCTATCCTCTATCCGATCCTCTCTCCTATCCTATCCTCTATTATAACCTATCCTCTATCCTTTCCTATCCTCTATCCTATCCTATCCTCTATCCGATCCTCTATCCTATCCTAGCCTCTATTTTAACCTATCCTCTATCCTATCCTATCCTCTATCCTATCCTATCCTCTATCCTATCCTATCATATATCCTATCCTATCCTCTATCCTATCCTATCCTCTATCCCATCTTATCCTCTATCCTATCCTATCCTCTATCCTATCCTATCCTCTATCCCATTATATCCTCTTTCCTATCCTATCCTCTATCCTATCCTATCCTCTATCCTATCCTATCCTCTATCCTATCCTATCCTCTATCCTATCCTATCCTCTATCCTATCCTATCCTCTATCCTATCCTATCCTCTATCCCATCCTTTCCTCTATCCTATCCTATCCTCTATCCTATCCTATCCTCCATCCTATCCTATCCTCTATCCTATCCTATCCTCTATCCTATCCTACCCTCTTTCCTATACTATCCTCTATCCTATCCTATCCTCTATCCTATCCTATCCTCTATACTATCCTATCCTCTATCCTATCCTATCCTCTATTCTATCCTATCCTCTATCCTATCCTATCCTCTATCCTATCCTACCCTCTTTCCTCTCCTATCCTCTATCCTATCCTCTCCTCTATCCTATCCTATCCTCTATCCGATCCTCTATCCTATCCTTTCCTCTATCCTATCCTATCCTCTATCCTATCCTATCCACTATCCTATCCTATCCTCTATCCTATCCTATCCTCTATCCTATCCTATCCTCTATCCTATCCTATCCTCTATCCCATCCTTTCCTCTATCCTATCCTATCCTCTATCCTATTCTATCCTCCATCCTATCCTATCCTCTATCCTATCCTATCCTCTATCCTATCCTACCCTCTTTCCTATACTATCCTCTATCCTATCCTATCCTCTATCCTATCCTATCCTCTCTCCTATCCTATCCTCTATCCGATCCTCTATCGTATCCTATCCTCTATTATTTCCTATCCTCTATCCTATCCTATCCCCTATCCTATCCTATCCTCTATCCTCTCCTCTATCCTATCCTATCCTCTATCCTATCCTATCCTCTATCCTATCCTATCCTCTATCCTATCCTATCCTCTATCCTATCCTATCCTCTATCCTATCCTCTACCCTATCCTATCCTATCCTATCCTATCCTCTATCCTATCCTATCCTCTATCCCATCCTGTCCTCTATCCTATCCAGTCCTCTAACCTATCCTATCCTCTATCCTATCCTCTATCCTATCCTGTCCTCTATCCTATCCTATCCTCTATCCTATCCTCTATCCTATCCTGTCCTCTATCCTATCCTATCCTCTATCCTATCCTCTATCCTATCCTCTATCCTATCCTACCCTCCATCCGATCCTCTATCCTATCCTATCATGTATCCTATGCTATCCTGTCCTCTATCCTATCCTATCCTCTATCCTATCCTATCCTCTATCCTATCCTATCCTCTATCCTATCCTATCCTCTATCCTATCCTATCCTCTATCCTATTCTATCCTCTATCCTATCCTATCCTCTATCCCATCCTATACTCTATCCTATCCTGTCCTCTATCCTATCCTATCCTCTATCCTATCCTCTATCCTATCCTACCCTCCATCCGATCCTCTATCCTATCCTATCATGTATCCTATTCTATCCTCTATCCTATCCTATCCTCTATCCTATCCTACCCTCTTTCCTATCCTATCCTCTATCCTATCCTATCCTCTATCCTATCCTATCCTGTATCCTATCCTATCCTGTATCCTATCCTATCCTCTATACTATCCTTTCCTCTATCCTATCCTAACCTCTATCCTATCCTATCCTCTATCCTATCCTATCCTCTACCCTATCCTATCCTCTATCCTATCCTATCCTCTATACTATCCATTCCTCTATCCTATCATATCCTCTATCCTATCCTATCCTCTATCCTATCCTATCCTATCCTCTATCCTATCCTATCCTCTAAACTATCCTATCCTCTATCCTATCCTATCCTCTATCCTATCCTATCCTCTATCCTATCCTATCCTCTATCCTATCCTATCCTCTATCCTATCCTACCCTCTTTCCTCTCCTATCCTCTATCCTATCCTCTCCTCTATACTATCCTATCCTCTATCCGATCCTCTATCCTATCCTTTCCTCTATCCTATCCTATCCTCTATCCTATCCTATCCACTATCCTATCCTATCCTCTATCCTATCCTATCCTCTATCCTATCCTATCCTCTATCCTATCCTACCCTCTTTCCTCTCCTATCCTCTATCCTATCCTCTCCTCTATCCTATCCTATCCTCTATCCTATCAAATCCTCTATCCTATCCTACCCTCTTTCCTATACTATCCTCTATCCTATCCTATCCTCTATCCTATCCTATCCTCTCTCCTATCCTATCCTCTATCGTATCCTATCCTCTATTATTTCCTATCCTCTATCCTATACTATCCCCTATCCTATCCTATCCTCTATCCTCTCCTCTATCCTATCCTCTATCCTATCCTATCCTCTATCCTATCCTATCCTCTATCCTATCCTATCCTCTATCCTATCCTATCCTCTATCCTATCCTATCCTCTATCCTATCCTACCCTCTTTCCTATCCGATCCTCTATCCTATCCTATCCTCTATTATATCCTATCCTCCATCCTATCCTATCCTCTATCCTATCCTATCCTCTATCCTATCCTACCCTCTTTCCTATCCTATCCTCTATCCTATCCTATCCTCTATCCTATCCTCTATCCTATCCTATCCTCTATCCGATCCTCTATCCTATCCTATCCTCTATCCTATCGTATCCTCTATCCTATCCTACCCTCTTTCCTATCCTATCCTCTATCCTATCCTATCCTCTATCCTATCCTCTATCCTATCCTATCCTCTATCCGATCCTCTATCCTATCCTATCCTCTATTATATCCTATCCTCTATCCTATCCTATCCTCTATCCTATCCTTTGCTCAATCCTATTATATCCTCAATCCTATCATGTCCTCTATCCTATCCTTTGCTCAATCCTATTATATCCTCAATCCTATTATGTCCTCTATCCTATCCTATCCTCTATCCTATCCTATCCTCTATCCTATCCTATCCTCTATCCTATTCTATCCTCTATCCTATCCTATCCTCTATCCAATCCTATCCTCTATCCTATCCTGTCCTCTATCCTATCCTATCCTCTATCCTATCCTCTATCCTATCCTACTGTCCTTCCGATCCTCTATCCTATCCTATCATGTATCCTATTCTATCATCTATCCTATCCTATCCTCTATCCTATCCTACCCTCTTTCCTATCCTATCCTCTATCCTATCCTATCCTGTATCCTATCCTATCCTCTATCCTATCCTATCCTCTATCCTATCCTATCCTCTATCCTATCCTATCATCTATTTTATCCTATCGTCTATCCTATCCTCTATCCTATCCTACCCTCCATCCGATCCTCTATCCTATCCTATCATGTATCCTATTCTATCCTCTATCCTATATTATCCTATATCCTATCCTATCCTCTATCCAATCCTATCCTCTATCCTATCCTCTATCCTATCCTATCCTCTATCCTATCCTACCCTCTTTCCTCTCCTATCCTCTATCCTATCCTCTCCTCTATCCTATCCTATCCTCTATCCGATCCTCTATCCTATGCTTTCCTCTATCCTATCCTATCCTCTATCCTATCCTATCCTCTATCCTATCGTATCCTCTACCCTATCCTATCCTCTATCCTATCCTATCATCTATACTATCCATTCCTCTATTCTATCATATCCTCTATCCTATCCTATCCTCTATCCTATCCTATCCTCTATCCTATCCTTTGCTCAATCCTATTATATCCTCAATCCTATTATGTCCTCTATCCTATCCTATCCTCTATCCTATCCTATTCTCTATCCTATCCTATCCTCTATCCAATCCTATCCTCTATCCTATCCTCTCCTCTATCCTATCCTACCCTCTTACCTATCCTATCCTCTATCCTATCCTATCCTCTATCCTATCCTATCCTCTATCCTATCCTATCCTCTATCCTTTCCTCTATCCTATCCTATCCTCTATCCAATCCTATCCTCTATCCTATCCTGTCCTCTATCCTATCCTATCCTCTATCCTATCCTCTATCCTATCCTACCCTCCTTCCGATCCTCTATCCTATCCTATCATGTATCCTATTCTATCCTCTATCCTATCCTATCCTCTATCCTATCCTAACCTCTATCCTATCCTATCATCTATACTATCCTATCCTCTATCCTATCCTATCCCCTATCCTATCCTACCCTCTTTCCTCTCCTATCCTCTATCCTATCCTCTCCTCTATCCTATCCTGTCCTCTATCCGATCCTCTATCCTCTGCTTTCCTCTATCCTATCCTATCCTCTATCCTATCCTATCCTCTATCCTATCGTATCCTCTATCCTATCCTATCCTCTATCCTATCCTATTCTCTATCCTATCCTATCCTCTATCCAATCCTATCCTCTATCCTATCCTCTCCTCTATCCTATCCTACCCTCTTACCTATCCTATCCTCTATCCTATCCTTTCCTCTATCCTATCCTATCCTATCCTATCCTCTATCCTATCCTATCCTCTATACTATCCTATCCTCTATCCTATCCTATCCTCTATCCTATCCTATCCTCTATCCTATCCTATCCTCTATCCTATCCTACCCTCTTTCCTCTCCTATCCTCTATCCTATCCTCTCCTCTATCCTATCCTATCCTCTATCCGATCCTCTATCCTATGCTTTCCTCTATCCTATCCTATCCTCTATCCTATCCTATCCTCTATCCCATCCTATCGTCTATCCCATCCTATCCTCTATCCTATCCTATCCTCTATCCTATTCTATCCTCTATCCTATCCTCTATCCTATCCAATCCTCTATCGTATCCTCTATCCTATCCTATCCTCTATCCTCTCCTATCCTCTATCCTATCCTTTCCTCAATCCTATTATATCCTCTATCATATCCTATCCTCTATCAGATCCTCTATCCTATCCTATCATCTATACTATCCTCTATCGTATCCTATCCTATCCCCTATCCTATCCTATCCTCTATCCTATCCTATCCTCTATCCTATCCTATCCTGTATCCTATCCTATCCTACAACAGATCCTCTATCCTATCCTATCATCTATCCTATCCTATCCTCTATCCTATCCCATCCTCTATCCTATCCTATCCTCTATCCTATCCTATCCTCTATGCGATCCTCTATCCTATCCTATCCCCTATCCTATCCTATCCTCTATCCTATCCTCTATTATATCCTCTATGCTATCCCCTATCCTATCCTCTATCCTATCCTCTACCCTATCCTATCCTGTATAATATCGTTTACTCTATCATATCCTATCCTCTATCCTATAATATCATCTATCCTATTCTATCCTCTATCCTATCCTCTATCATATCCAATCCTCTATCGTATCCTCTATCCTATCCTATCCTCTATCCTATCCTATCCTCTATCCTATCCTATCCTCTATCCTATCCTTTTCTCAATCCTATTATATCCTCTATCCTATCCTATCCTCTATCCTATCCTATCCTCTATCCTATCCTATCCCCTATCCTATCCTATCCTCTATCCTCTATCCTATCCTCTTTTATATCCTCTATCCTATCCTCTACCCTATCCTATCCTGTATAATATCGTTTACTCTATCATATCCTATCCTCTACCCTATAATATCATCTATCCTATTCTATCCTCTATCCTATCCTCTATCCTATCCAATCATCTATCGTATCCCCTATCCTATCCTATCCTCTATCCTATCCTATCCTCTATCCTATCCTACCCTCTATCCTATCCTATCCTCTATTATATCCTATCCTCTATCCTATCCTATCCTCTATCCTATCCTATCCTCTACCCTATCCTCTCCTCTATCCTATCCTATCCTCTATCTTATCCTATCCTCTATCCTATCCTATCCTCTATCCTATCCAATCCTCTATCCTATCCTATCCTCTATCCTATCCTATCCTCTATCCTATCCTACCCTCTTTCCTATCCTATCCTCTATCCTATCCTCTCCTCTATCCTATCCTATCCTCTATCCTATCCTATCCTCTATCCGATCCTCTATCCTATTATATCCTTTATTATATCCTATCCTCTATCCTATCCTATCCTCTATCCGATCCGCTATCCTATCCTATCCCCTATCCTCTATCCTATCCTCTATCATATCCAATCCCCTATCGTATCCTCTATCCTATCCTATCCTATATCCCATCCTATCCTCTATCCTATCCTATCCTGTATCCTATCCTCTATCCTATCCTCTATCCTATCCTCTATCCTATCCTCTATCCTATCCTCTATCCTATCCTTTCCTCAATCCTATTATATCCTCTATCCTATCCTATTCTCTATCCTATCCTATCCTCTATCCGATCCTCTATTATATTCTGAGGATAGGATAGAGGATAGGATAGGGTAGAGGATAGGATAGGATAGAGGATAGGATAGGATAGAGGATAGGATAGGATAGTATAGAGGATAGGATAGAGGATAGGATAGGATATAGGATAGTATAGGATAGAGAATAGTATAGGATAGAGGACAGGAAAGGATAGAGGATAGGATAGGATAGAAGATAGTATGGGATAGAGGACAGGATAGGAAAGAGGATAGGATAGGATAGAGGAAAGGATAGGACACAGAATAGGATAGGATAGAGTATAGGATAGGATAGGATAGATAGGATAGGATAGAGGATAGGATAGGATAGAGGATTAGATAGGATAGAGGATAGGGTAGGATAGAGGATAGGATACGATAGAGGATAGGATACGACAGAGGGCAGGATAGGATAGAGTATGGGATAGGATTGAAGATAGGGTAGGATAGAGGATAGGATACGACAGAGGGTAGGATAGGATAGAGTATGGGATAGGATTGAAGATAGGGTAGGATAGAGGATGGGATAGGATAGATGATACGATAGGATAGAGGATACTATAGGATAGAGGATATGGTAGGATAGAGGGTAGGATAGTGGATAGGATAGAGGATAGGATAGAGGATAGGATAGGATAGAGGACTGGATAGGATACAGGATAGGATACCATAGGTGATTGGATAGGATGCAGGATAGGATTGAGGATAGGATAGAAAAGAGGATAGGATAGAGCATTGGATAGGATTGAGGATAGGATAGGATAGAGGATGGGATAGAGGATTTGATAGGATAGAGGATATTATAGGATAGACGATAGGATAGGATAGAGGATGGGATAGGATACAGGATAGGATAGGGTACAGGATAGGATAGGTTAGAGGATAGTATAGGATAGAGAATATGATCGGATAGGATAGAGGATAGGATAGGATACAGGATGGGATAGGATAGAGGATACGATAGGATAGAGGATAGCATAGGATAGAGGATAGGATAGGATAGAGGATAGGATAGGATAGAGGATAGGATAGAGGATTGGATAGGATGGAGGATACGATAGGATAGAGGATAGGATACCATAGGTGATTGGATAGGATGCAGGATAGGATTGAGGATAGGATAGAAAAGAGGATTGGATAGAGGATTGGATAGGATTGAGGATAGGATAGGATAGAGGATGGGATAGAGGATTTGATAGGATAGAGGATATTATAGGATAGACGATAGGATAGGATAGAGGATGGGATAGGATACAGGATAGGATAGGGTACAGGATAGGATAGGTTAGAGGATAGTGTAGGATAGAGAATATGATCGGATAGGATAGAGGATAGGATAGGATACAGGATGGGATAGGATAGAGGATACGATAGGATAGAGGATAGCATAGGATAGAGGATAGGATAGGATAGAGAATATGATCGGATAGGATAGAGGATAGGATAGGATACAGGATGGGATAGGATAGAGGATACGATAGGATAGAGGATACCATAGGATAGAGGATAGGATAGGATAGAGGATAGGATAGGACAGAGGGTAGGATAGGATAGAGTATGGGATAGGATAGAGGATAGGATAGGGTACAGGATAGGATAGGTTAGAGGATATGATAGGATTGAGCAAAGGATAGGATAGAGGTTCGGATAGGATAGAGGATAGGACGGGATAGAGTATAGGATAGGATAGAGGATATTATAGGATATAGGATAGGATAGGATAGAGGATAGGATACGACAGAGGATGGGATTGGATAGAGGATAAGTAAGGATAGAGGATATTATAGGATAGAGGATAGGATAGAGGATTGTATAGGATAGAAGATATTATAGGATAGACGATAGGATAGGATAGAGGATGGGATAGGATAGAGGATATGATAGGATAAAGGATAGGATAGGTTAGAGGATAGTATAGGATAGAGGGTAGGATAGGATAGATGATATTATAGGATAGAGGATAGGATAGGATAGAGGGTAGGATAGGATAGATGATATTATAGGATAGAGGATAGGATAGGATAGAGGATAGGATAGGATAGAGGATAGGATAGGATAGATGATAGGATAGTATAGAGGATAGGATAGGAGTGAGGATAGGATAGGATAGAGGATAGGATAAAATAGAGGCTAGGATAGGTTAGAGGATCAGATAGAGGATAGGATAGGATAGAGGATAGGATAGCATAGAGGATAGGATAGTATAGAGGATAGGATAGGATAGAGGATAGGATAGGATAGAGGATAGGATAGGATAGGATAGGATGGGATAGAGGATAGGATAGGATAGAGGATAGGATAGGATAGAGGATAGGATAGGATAGATGATATTATAGGATAGAGGATAGGATAGGATAGAGGATAGGATAGGATAGAGGATAGGTTATAATAGAGGATAGGATAGGATAGAGGATCGGATAGAGGATAGGATAGGATAGAGGATAGGATAGGATAAAATAGGATTGGATAGAGGATAGGATAGGATAGAGGATTGGATAGGATAGAGGATAGGATAGGATAGAGGATAGGATAGGATAGATGATATTATAGGATAGAAGATAGGATAGGATAGAGGATAGGATAGGATAGGGGATAGGATAGGATAGATGATAGGATAGGATAGAGGATAGGATAGGATAGAGGATAGGATAGGATAGATGATAGGATAGTATAGAGGATAGGATAGGAGTGAGGATAGGATAGGATAGAGGATAGGATAAAATAGAGGCTAGGATAGGTTAGAGGATCGGATAGAGGATAGGATAGGATAGAGGATAGGATAGCATAGAGGATAGGATAGTATAGAGGATAGGATAGGATAGAGGATAGGATAGGATAGAGGATAGGATAGGATAGGATAGGATGGGATAGAGGATAGGATAGGATAGAGGATAGGATAGGATAGAGGATAGGATAGGATAGATGATATTATAGGATAGAGGATAGGATAGGATAGAGGATAGGATAGGATAGAGGATAGGTTATAATAGAGGATAGGATAGGATAGAGGTTCGGATAGGATAGAGGATAGGACGGGATAGAGTATAGGATAGGATAGAGGATATTATAGGATATAGGATAGGATAGGATAGAGGATAGGATACGACAGAGGATGGGATTGGATAGAGGATAAGTAAGGATAGAGGATAGGATAGGATAGAGGATAGGATACGACAGAGGATGGGATTGGATAGAGGATAAGTAAGGATAGAGGATATTATAGGATAGAGGATAGGATAGAGGATTGTATAGGATAGAAGATATTATAGGATAGACGATAGGATAGGATAGAGGATGGGATAGGATAGAGGATATGATAGGATAAAGGATAGGATAGGTTAGAGGATAGTATAGGATAGAGGGTAGGATAGGATAGATGATATTATAGGATAGAGGATAGGATAGGATAGAGGGTAGGATAGGATAGATGATATTATAGGATAGAGGATAGGATAGGATAGAGGATAGGATAGGATAGAGGATAGGATAGGATAGATGATAGGATAGTATAGAGGATAGGATAGGAGTGAGGATAGGATAGGATAGAGGATAGGATAAAATAGAGGCTAGGATAGGTTAGAGGATCAGATAGAGGATAGGATAGGATAGAGGATAGGATAGCATAGAGGATAGGATAGTATAGAGGATAGGATAGGATAGAGGATAGGATAGGATAGAGGATAGGATAGGATAGGATAGGATGGGATAGAGGATAGGATAGGATAGAGGATAGGATAGGATAGAGGATAGGATAGGATAGATGATATTATAGGATAGAGGATAGGATAGGATAGAGGATAGGATAGGATAGAGGATAGGATAGGATAGATGATAGGATAGGATAGAGGATAGGATAGGATAGAGGATAGGATAGGATAGAGGATAGGATAGGATAGATGATATTATAGGATAGAGGATAGGATAGGATAGAGGATAGGTTATAATAGAGGATAGGATAGGATAGAGGATCGGATAGAGGATAGGATAGGATAGAGGATAGGGTAGGATAAAATAGGATTGGATAGAGGATAGGATAGGATAGAGGATTGGATAGGATAGAGGATAGGATAGGATAGAGGATAGGATAGGATAGATGATATTATAGGATAGAAGATAGGATAGGATAGAGGATAGGATAGGATAGGGGATAGGATAGGATAGATGATAGGATAGGATAGAGGATAGGATAGGGTAGAGGATAGGATAGGGTAGAGGATAGGATAAAATAGAGGCTAGGATAGGATAGAGGATCGGGTAGAGGATAGGATAGGATAGAGGATAGGATAGTATAGAGGATAGGATAGGATAGAGGATAGGATAGGAAAGAGGATAGGATAGGATAGAGGATAGGATAGGATAGAGGATAGGATAGTATAGAGGATAGGATAAGATAGAGGATAGGATAGGATAGAGGATAGGATAGGATAGATGATAGGATAGGATAGAGGATAGGATAGGATTGAGGATAGGATAGGATAGAGGATAGGATAAAATAGAGGCTAGGATAGGATAGAGGATCGGATAGGATAGAGGATAGGATAAAATAGAGGCTAGGATAGGATAGAGGATCGGATAGAGGATAGGGTAGGATAGAGGATAGGATAGGATAGAGGATAGGATTGGAAAGAGGGTAGGATAGGATAGAGGAGAGGATAGGATAGAGGATAGGATAGGATAGAGGATAGGATAGGATAGAGGATAGGATAGGATAGAGGATAGGATAGGATAGAGGATAGGATAGGATAGAGGATAGGATAGGATAGAGGATAGGATAGGATAGAGGATAGGATAAAATAGAGGCTAGGATAGGTTAGAGGATCAGATAGAGGATAGGATAGGATAGAGGATAGGATAGCATAGAGGATAGGATAGTATAGAGGATAGGATAGGATAGAGGATAGGATAGGATAGAGGATAGGATAGGATAGGATAGGATGGGATAGAGGATAGGATAGGATAGAGGATAGGATAGGATAGAGGATAGGATAGGATAGATGATATTATAGGATAGAGGATAGGATAGGATAGAGGATAGGATAGGATAGAGGATAGGATAGGATAGATGATAGGATAGGATAGAGGATAGGATAGGATAGAGGATAGGATAGGATAGATGATAGGATAGTATAGAGGATAGGATAGGAGTGAGGATAGGATAGGATAGAGGATAGGATAAAATAGAGGCTAGGATAGGTTAGAGGATCGGATAGAGGATAGGATAGGATAGAGGATAGGATAGCATAGAGGATAGGATAGTATAGAGGATAGGATAGGATAGAGGATAGGATAGGATAGAGGATAGGATAGGATAGGATAGGATGGGATAGAGGATAGGATAGGATAGAGGATAGGATAGGATAGAGGATAGGATAGGATAGATGATATTATAGGATAGAGGATAGGATAGGATAGAGGATAGGTTATAATAGAGGATAGGATAGGATAGAGGATCGGATAGAGGATAGGATAGGATAGAGGATAGGGTAGGATAAAATAGGATTGGATAGAGGATAGGATAGGATAGAGGATTGGATAGGATAGAGGATAGGATAGGATAGAGGATAGGATAGGATAGATGATATTATAGGATAGAAGATAGGATAGGATAGAGGATAGGATAGGATAGGGGATAGGATAGGATAGATGATAGGATAGGATAGAGGATAGGATAGGGTAGAGGATAGGATAGGGTAGAGGATAGGATAAAATAGAGGCTAGGATAGGATAGAGGATCGGGTAGAGGATAGGATAGGATAGAGGATAGGATAGTATAGAGGATAGGATGGGATAGAGGATAGGATAGGAAAGAGGATAGGATAGGATAGAGGATAGGATAGGATAGAGGATAGGATAGTATAGAGGATAGGATAAGATAGAGGATAGGATAGGATAGAGGATAGGATAGGATAGATGATAGGATAGGATAGAGGATAGGATAGGATTGAGGATAGGATAGGATAGAGGATAGGATAAAATAGAGGCTAGGATAGGATAGAGGATCGGATAGGATAGAGGATAGGATAAAATAGAGGCTAGGATAGGATAGAGGATCGGATAGAGGATAGGGTAGGATAGAGGATAGGATAGGATAGAGGATAGGATTGGAAAGAGGGTAGGATAGGATAGAGGAGAGGATAGGATAGAGGATAGGATAGGATAGAGGATAGGATAGGATAGAGGATAGGATAGGATAGAGGATAGGATAGGATAGAGGATAGGATAGGATAGAGGATAGGATAGGATAGAGGATAGGATAGGATAGAGCATAGGTTATAATAGAGGATAGGATAGGATAGAGGATCGGATAGAGGATCGGATAGAGGATAGGATAGGATAGGATAAGATGGGATAGAGGATAGGATCGGATAGAGGATAGGATAGGATAGAGGATAGCATAGGATAGGATAGGATGGGATAGAGGATAGGATCGGATAGAGGATGGGATAGGATAGAGGATAGGATAGGAAAGAGGGTAGGATAGGATAGAGGAGAGGATAGGATAGAGGATAGGATAGGATAGAGGATAGGATAGGATAGAGGATAGGATAGTATAGAGGATGGGATAGGATAGAGGATAGGATAGGATAGAGGATAGGATAGGATAGAGGATAGGATAGGATAGAGGATAGGATAGGATAGAGGATAGGATAGGATAGAGGATAGGATAGGATAGAGGATAGAATAGGATAGATGATTTGATAGGATAGAGGATCGGATAGAGGATAGGATAGGATACAGGATAGGATAGGATAGATGATAGCATAGGATAGAGGATAGAATAGGATAGATGATAGGATAGGATAGAGGATCGGATGGAGGGTTGGATAGGATAGAGGATAGGATAGAGGATAGGATAGAGGATAGAATAGAGGATAGGATAGGATGGAGGATAGGATAGGATAGAGGATAGGATAGGATAGAGGATAGGATGGGATAGAGGATAGGATAGGATAGAGGATAGGATAGGTTAGAGGATAGGATAGGATAGTGGATAGGATAGCATAGAGGATAGGATAGGATAGAGGAAACGATAGGATAGAGGATCGGATAGAGGATAGGATAGGATAGAGGAAACGATAGGATAGAGGATCGGATAGAGGATAGGATAGGATAGAGGATAGGATAGGAAAGAGGGTAGGGTAGGATAGAGGAGAGGATAGGATAGAGTATAGGATAGGATAGAGGATAGGATAGGATAGAGGATAGGATTGGATAGAGGATAGGATAGGATAGAGGATAGGATAGGTTAGAGGATAGGATAGGATAGTGGATAGGATAGGATAGAGGATAGGATAGGATAGAGGAAACGATAGGATAGAGGATCGGATAGAGGATAGGATAGGATAGAGGAAACTATAGGATAGAGGATCGGATAGAGGATAGGATAGGATAGAGGAAACGATAGGATAGAGGATCGGATAGAGGATAGGATAGGATAGAGGATAGGATAGGAAAGAGGGTAGGGTAGGATAGAGGAGAGGATAGGATAGAGTATAGGATAGGATAGAGGATAGGATAGGATAGAGGATAGGATAGTATAGAGGATAGGATAGGATAGAGGATAGGATAGGATAGAGGAAAGGATAGGATAGAGGATAGGATAGGATAGAGGATAGGATAGTATAGAGGATAGGATAGGATAGAGGATAGGATAGGATAGAGGATAGAGGATAGGATAGGATAGAGGATAGGATAGGATAGAGCATAGGTTATAATAGAGGACAGGATAGGATAGAGGATCGGATAGAGGATAGGATAGGATAGGATAGGATGGGATAGAGGATAGGATCGGATAGAGGATAGGATAGTATAGAGGATAGGATAGGATAGAGGATAGGATAGGATAGAGGATAGGATAGGATAGAGGATAGGATAGGATAGAGCATAGGTTATAATAGAGGATAGGATAGGATAGAGGATCGGATAGAGGATAGGATAGGATAGGATAGGATGGGATAGAGGATAGGATCGGATAGAGGATAGGATAGGATAGAGGATAGCATAGGATAGGATAGGATGGGATAGAGGATAGGATCGGATAGAGGATGGGATAGGATAGAGGATAGGATAGGAAAGAGGGTAGGATAGGATAGAGGAGAGGATAGGATAGAGGATAGGATAGGATAGAGGATAGGATAGGATAGAGGATAGGATAGTATAGAGGATGGGATAGGATAGAGGATAGGATAGGATAGAGGATAGGATAGGATAGAGGATAGAGGATAGGATAGGATAGAGGATAGGATAGGATAGAGCATAGGTTATAATAGAGGACAGGATAGGATAGAGGATCGGATAGAGGATAGGATAGGATAGGATAGGATGGGATAGAGGATAGGATCGGATAGAGGATAGGATAGTATAGAGGATAGGATAGGATAGAGGATAGGATAGGATAGAGGATAGGATAGGATAGAGGATAGGATAGGATAGAGCATAGGTTATAATAGAGGATAGGATAGGATAGAGGATCGGATAGAGGATAGGATAGGATAGGATAGGATGGGATAGAGGATAGGATCGGATAGAGGATAGGATAGGATAGAGGATAGCATAGGATAGGATAGGATGGGATAGAGGATAGGATCGGATAGAGGATGGGATAGGATAGAGGATAGGATAGGAAAGAGGGTAGGATAGGATAGAGGAGAGGATAGGATAGAGGATAGGATAGGATAGAGGATAGGATAGGATAGAGGATAGGATAGTATAGAGGATGGGATAGGATAGAGGATAGGATAGGATAGAGGATAGGATAGGATAGAGGATAGGATAGGATAGAGGATCGGATAGAGGGTAGGATAGGATACAGGATAGGATAGGATAGATGATAGCATAGGATAGAGGATAGAATAGGATAGATGATAGGATAGGATAGAGGATAGGATAGAGGATAGGATAGAGGATAGGATAGAGGATAGGATAGAGGATAGGATAGAGGATAGAATAGAGGATAGGATAGGATGGAGGATAGGATAGGATAGAGGATAGGATAGGATAGAGGATAGGATGGGATAGAGGATAGGATAGGATAGAGGATAGGATAGGTTAGAGGATAGGATAGGATAGGGGATAGGATAGCATAGAGGATAGGATAGGATAGAGGAAACGATAGGATAGAGGATCGGATAGAGGATAGGATAGGATAGAGGAAACGATAGGATAGAGGATCGGATAGAGGATAGGATAGGATAGAGGATAGGATAGGAAAGAGGGTAGGGTAGGATAGAGGAGAGGATAGGATAGAGTATAGGATAGGATAGAGGATAGGATAGGATAGAGGATAGGATAGTATAGAGGATAGGATAGGATAGAGGATAGGATAGGATAGAGGAAAGGATAGGATAGAGGATAGGATAGGATAGAGGATAGGATAGTATAGAGGATAGGATAGGATAGAGGATAGGATAGGATAGAGGATAGGATAGGATAGAGCATAGGTTATAATAGAGGATAGGATAGGATAGAGGATCGGATAGAGGATAGGATAGGATAGGATAGGATGGGATAGAGGATAGGATCGGATAGAGGATAGGATAGGATAGAGGATAGCATAGGATAGAGGATAGAATAGGATAGATGATAGGATAGGATAGAGGATCGGATGGAGGGTTGGATAGGATAGAGGATAGGATAGAGGATAGGATAGAGGATAGAATAGAGGATAGGATAGGATGGAGGATAGGATAGGATAGAGGATAGGATAGGATAGAGGATAGGATGGGATAGAGGATAGGATAGGATAGAGGATAGGATAGGTTAGAGGATAGGATAGGATAGTGGATAGGATAGGATAGAGGATAGGATGGGATAGAGGAAACGATAGGATAGAGGATCGGATAGAGGATAGGATAGGATAGAGGAAACGATAGGATAGAGGATCGGATAGAGGATAGGATAGGATAGAGGATAGGATAGGAAAGAGGGTAGGGTAGGATAGAGGAGAGGATAGGATAGAGTATAGGATAGGATAGAGGATAAGATAGGATAGAGGATAGGATAGTATAGAGGATAGGATAGGATAGAGGATAGGATAGGATAGAGGAAAGGATAGGATAGAGGATAGGATAGGGTAGAGGATAGGATAGTATAGAGGATAGGATAGGATAGAGGATAGGATAGGATAGAGGATAGGATAGGATAGAGGATAGGATAGGATAGAGCATAGGTTATAATAGAGGGTAGGATAGGATAGAGGATCGGATAGAGGATAGGATAGGATAGGATAGGATGGGATAGAGGATAGGATCGGATAGAGGATAGGATAGGATAGAGGATAGCATAGGATAGGATAGGATGGGATAGAGGATAGGATCGGATAGAGGATAGGATAGGATAGAGGATAGGATAGGAAAGAGGGTAGGATAGGATAGAGGAGAGGATAGGATAGAGGATAGGATAGGATAGAGGATAGGATAGGATAGAGGATAGGATAGTATAGAGGATGGGATAGGATAGAGGATAGGATAGGATAGAGGATAGGATAGGATAGAGGATAGGATAGGATAGGATAGGATGGGATAGAGGATAGGATAGGATAGAGGATAGGTTATAATAGAGGATAGGATAGGAGAGAGGATCGGATAGAGGATAGGATAGGAGAGAGGATAGGGTAGGATAGAGGATAGGATAGGATAGAGGATAGGATGGGATAGAGGATAGGATAGGATAGAGGATAGGATAGGATATATGAGAGGATAGGATAGAGGATAGGATAGGATAGGGGATAGGATAAAATAAAGGCTAGGATAGGATAGAGGATAGTATAGAGGATAAGATAGGATAGAGGATAGGATAGGATAGAGGATAGGATAGGATAGAGGATAGGATAGGATAGAGCATAGGTTATAATAGAGGATAGGATAGGATAGAGGATCGGATAGAGGATAGAATAGGATAGAGGATAGCATAGGATAGGATAGGATGGGATAGAGGATAGGATCGGATAGAGGATAGGATAGGATAGAGGATAGGATAGGAAAGAGGGTAGGATAGGATAGAGGAGAGGATAGGATAGAGGATAGGATAGGATAGAGGATAGGATAGGATAGAGGATAGGATAGTATAGAGGATGGGATAGGATAGAGGATAGGATAGGATAGAGGATAGGATAAAATAGAGGCTAGGATAGGATAGAGGATCGGATAGAGGATAGGATAGGATAGAGAATAGGATAGGATAGAGGATAGGATTGGAAAGAGGGTAGGATAGGATAGAGGAGAGGATAGGATGGAGGATAGGATAGGATAGAGGATAGGATATAGGATAGGATAGAGGATAGGATAGAGGATAGGATAGGATAGGATAGAGGATAGGATAGGATAGGATAGAGGATAGGAAATAATAGAGGATAGGATAGGATAGAGGATCGGATAGAGGATAGGATAGGAGAGAGGATAGGATAGGATAGAGGATAGGATAGGATAGAGGATAGGATAGGATAGAGGATAGGATAGGATAGAGGATAGGATAGTATAGAGGATAGGATAGGAGAGAGGATAGGATAGGATAGAGGATAGGATAGGATAGAGGATAGGATAGGATAGAGGATAGGATAGGATAGAGCATAGGTTATAATAGAGGATAGGATAGGATAGAGGATCGGATAGAGGATAGGATAGGATAGGATAGGATGGGATAGAGGATAGGATCGGATAGAGGATAGGATAGGATAGAGGATAGCATAGGATAGGATAGGATGGGATAGAGGATAGGATCGGATAGAGGATAGGATAGGATAGAGGATAGGATAGGAAAGAGGGTAGGATAGGATAGAGGAGAGGATAGGATAGAGGATAGGATAGGATAGAGGATAGGATAGGATAGAGGATAGGATAGTATAGAGGATGGGATAGGATAGAGGATAGGATAGGATAGAGGATAGGATAGGATAGAGGATAGGATAGGATAGAGGATAGGATAGGATAGAGGATAGGATATGATAGAGGATAGGATAGGATAGAGGATAGGTTATAATAGAGGATAGGATAGGAGAGAGGATCGGATAGAGGATAGGATAGGAGAGAGGATAGGGTAGGATAGAGGATAGGATAGGATAGAGGATAGGATGGGATAGAGGATAGGATAGGATAGAGGATAGGATAGGATATATGATAGGATAGGATAGAGGATAGGATAGGATAGGGGATAGGATAAAATAAAGGCTAGGATAGGATAGAGGATAGTATAGAGGATAAGATAGGATAGAGGATAGGATAGGATAGAGGATAGGATAGGATAGAGGATAGGATAGGATAGAGCATAGGTTATAATAGAGGATAAGATAGGATAGAGGATCGGATAGAGGATAGGATAGGATAGAGGATAGCATAGGATAGGATAGGATGGGATAGAGGATAGGATCGGATAGAGGATAGGATAGGATAGAGGATAGGATAGGAAAGAGGGTAGGATAGGATAGAGGAGAGGATAGGATAGAGGATAGGATAGGATAGAGGATAGGATAGGATAGAGGATAGGATAGTATAGAGGATGGGATAGGATAGAGGATAGGATAGGATAGAGGATAGGATAAAATAGAGGCTAGGATAGGATAGAGGATCGGATAGAGGATAGGATAGGATAGAGAATAGGATACTATAGAGGATAGGATTGGAAAGAGGGTAGGATAGGATAGAGGAGAGGATAGGATGGAGGATAGGATAGGATAGAGGATAGGATATAGGATAGGATAGAGGATAGGATAGAGGATAGGATAGGATAGGATAGAGGATAGGAAATAATAGAGGATAGGATAGAGGATAGGAAATAATAGAGGATAGGATAGGATAGAGGATCGGATAGAGGATAGGATAGGAGAGAGGATAGGATAGGATAGAGGATAGGATAGGATAGAGGATAGGATAGGATAGAGGATAGGATAGGATAGAGGATAGGATAGTATAGAGGATAGGATAGGAGAGAGGATAGGATAGGATAGAGGATAGGATAGGATAGAGGATAGGATAGGATAGAGGATAGGGTAGGATAGATAATAGGATAGTATAGAGTATAGGTTAGGATAGAGGATAGGATAGGATAGAGGATAGGATAGGATAGAGGATAGGATAAAATAAAGGCTAGGATAGGATAGAGGATCGGATAGAGGATAGGATAGGATAGTGGATAGGATAGGATAGAGGATAGGATTGGAAAGAGGGTAGGATAGGATAGAGGAGAGGATTGGAAAGAGGGTAGGATAGGATAGAGGAGAGGATAGGATAGAGGATAGGATAGGATAGAGGATAGGATAGGATAGAGGATAGGATAGGATAGAGGATAGAATAGGATAGATGATAGGATAGGATAGAGGATCGGATAGAGGATAGGATAGGATACAGGATAGGATAGGATAGATGATAGCATAGGATAGAGGATAGAATAGGATAGATGATAGGATAGGATAGAGGATAGGATAGAGGATAGGATAGAGGATAGGATAGAGGATAGGATAGAGGATAGGATAGAGGATAGAATAGAGGATAGGATAGGATGGAGGATAGGATAGGATAGAGGATAGGATAGGATAGAGGATAGGATGGGATAGAGGATAGGATAGGATAGAGGATAGGATAGGTTAGAGGATAGGATAGGATAGGGGATAGGATAGCATAGAGGATAGGATAGGATAGAGGAAACGATAGGATAGAGGATCGGATAGAGGATAGGATAGGATAGAGGAAACGATAGGATAGAGGATCGGATAGAGGATAGGATAGGATAGAGGATAGGATAGGAAAGAGGGTAGGGTAGGATAGAGGAGAGGATAGGATAGAGTATAGGATAGGATAGAGGATAGGATAGGATAGAGGATAGGATAGTATAGAGGATAGGATAGGATAGAGGATAGGATAGGATAGAGGAAAGGATAGGATAGAGGATAGGATAGGATAGAGGATAGGATAGTATAGAGGATAGGATAGGATAGAGGATAGGATAGGATAGAGGATAGGATAGGATAGAGCATAGGTTATAATAGAGGATAGGATAGGATAGAGGATCGGATAGAGGATAGGATAGGATAGGATAGGATGGGTTAGAGGATAGGATCGGATAGAGGATAGGATAGGATAGAGGATAGCATAGGATAGAGGATAGAATAGGATAGATGATAGGATAGGATAGAGGATCGGATGGAGGGTTGGATAGGATAGAGGATAGGATAGAGGATAGGATAGAGGATAGAATAGAGGATAGGATAGGATGGAGGATAGGATAGGATAGAGGATAGGATAGGATAGAGGATAGGATGGGATAGAGGATAGGATAGGATAGAGGATAGGATAGGTTAGAGGATAGGATAGGATAGTGGATAGGATAGGATAGAGGATAGGATAGGATAGAGGAAACGATAGGATAGAGGATCGGATAGAGGATAGGATAGGATAGAGGAAACGATAGGATAGAGGATCGGATAGAGGATAGGATAGGATAGAGGATAGGATAGGAAAGAGGGTAGGGTAGGATAGAGGAGAGGATAGGATAGAGTATAGGATAGGATAGAGGATAGGATAGGATAGAGGATAGGATAGTATAGAGGATAGGATAGGATAGAGGATAGGATAGGATAGAGGAAAGGATAGGATAGAGGATAGGATAGGGTAGAGGATAGGATAGTATAGAGGATAGGATAGGATAGAGGATAGGATAGGATAGGATAGGATGGGATAGAGGATAGGATCGGATAGAGGATAGGATAGGATAGAGGATAGCATAGGATAGGATAGGATGGGATAGAGGATAGGATCGGATAGAGGATAGGATAGGAAAGAGGGTAGGATAGGATAGAGGAGAGGATAGGATAGAGGATAGGATAGGATAGAGGATAGGATAGGATAGAGGATAGGATAGTATAGAGGATGGGATAGGATAGAGGATAGGATAGGATAGAGGATAGGATAGGATAGAGGATAGGATAGGATAGAGGATAGGATAGGATAGAGGATAGGTTATAATAGAGGATAGGATAGGAGAGAGGATCGGATAGAGGATAGGATAGGAGAGAGGATAGGGTAGGATAGAGGATAGGATAGGATAGAGGATAGGATGGGATAGAGGATAGGATAGGATAGAGGATAGGATAGGATATATGATAGGATAGGATAGAGGATAGGATAGGATAGGGGATAGGATAAAATAAAGGCTAGGATAGGATAGAGGATAGTATAGAGGATAAGATAGGATAGAGGATAGGATAGGATAGAGGATAGGATAGGATAGAGGATAGGATAGGATAGAGCATAGGTTATAATAGAGGATAGGATAGGATAGAGGATCGGATAGAGGATAGGATAGGATAGAGGATAGCATAGGATAGTATAGGATGGGATAGAGGATAGGATCGGATAGAGGATAGGATAGGATAGAGGATAGGATAGGAAAGAGGGTAGGATAGGATAGAGGAGAGGATAGGATAGAGGATAGGATAGGATAGAGGATAGGATAGGATAGAGGATAGGATAGTATAGAGGATGGGATAGGATAGAGGATAGGATAGGATAGAGGATAGGATAAAATAGAGGCTAGGATAGGATAGAGGATCGGATAGAGGATAGGATAGGATAGAGAATAGGATAGGATAGAGGATAGGATTGGAAAGAGGGTAGGATAGGATAGAGGAGAGGATAGGATGGAGGATAGGATAGGATAGAGGATAGGATATAGGATAGGATAGAGGATAGGATAGAGGATAGGATAGGATAGGATAGAGGATAGGAAATAATAGAGGATAGGATAGGATAGAGGATCGGAAAGAGGATAGGATAGGAGAGAGGATAGGATAGGATAGAGGATAGGATAGGATAGAGGATAGGATAGGATAGAGGATAGGATAGGATAGAGGATAGGATAGTATAGAGGATAGGATAGGAGAGAGGATAGGATAGGATAGAGGATAGGATAGGATAGAGGATAGGATAGGATAGAGGATAGGGTAGGATAGATAATAGGATAGTATAGAGTATAGGATAGGATAGAGGATAGGATAGGATAGAGGATAGGATAGGATAGAGGATAGAATAGGATAGATGATAGGATAGGATAGAGGATCGGATAGAGGATAGGATAGGATAGAGGAAACGATAGGATAGAGGATCGGATAGAGGATAGGATAGGATAGAGGATAGGATAGGAAAGAGGGTAGGGTAGGATAGAGGAGAGGATAGGATAGAGTATAGGATAGGATAGAGGATAGGATAGGATAGAGGATAGGATAGTATAGAGGATAGGATAGGATAGAGGATAGGATAGGATAGAGGAAAGGATAGGATAGAGGATAGGATAGGATAGAGGATAGGATAGTATAGAGGATAGGATAGGATAGAGGATAGGATAGGATAGAGGATAGGATAGGATAGAGCATAGGTTATAATAGAGGATAGGATAGGATAGAGGATCGGATAGAGGATAGGATAGGATAGGATAGGATGGGTTAGAGGATAGGATCGGATAGAGGATAGGATAGGATAGAGGATAGCATAGGATAGAGGATAGAATAGGATAGATGATAGGATAGGATAGAGGATCGGATGGAGGGTTGGATAGGATAGAGGATAGGATAGAGGATAGGATAGAGGATAGAATAGAGGATAGGATAGGATGGAGGATAGGATAGGATAGAGGATAGGATAGGATAGAGGATAGGATGGGATAGAGGATAGGATAGGATAGAGGATAGGATAGGTTAGAGGATAGGATAGGATAGTGGATAGGATAGGATAGAGGATAGGATAGGATAGAGGAAACGATAGGATAGAGGATCGGATAGAGGATAGGATAGGATAGAGGAAACGATAGGATAGAGGATCGGATAGAGGATAGGATAGGATAGAGGATAGGATAGGAAAGAGGGTAGGGTAGGATAGAGGAGAGGATAGGATAGAGTATAGGATAGGATAGAGGATAGGATAGGATAGAGGATAGGATAGTATAGAGGATAGGATAGGATAGAGGATAGGATAGGATAGAGGAAAGGATAGGATAGAGGATAGGATAGGGTAGAGGATAGGATAGTATAGAGGATAGGATAGGATAGAGGATAGGATAGGATAGGATAGGATGGGATAGAGGATAGGATCGGATAGAGGATAGGATAGGATAGAGGATAGCATAGGATAGGATAGGATGGGATAGAGGATAGGATCGGATAGAGGATAGGATAGGAAAGAGGGTAGGATAGGATAGAGGAGAGGATAGGATAGAGGATAGGATAGGATAGAGGATAGGATAGGATAGAGGATAGGATAGTATAGAGGATGGGATAGGATAGAGGATAGGATAGGATAGAGGATAGGATAGGATAGAGGATAGGATAGGATAGAGGATAGGATAGGATAGAGGATAGGTTATAATAGAGGATAGGATAGGAGAGAGGATCGGATAGAGGATAGGATAGGAGAGAGGATAGGGTAGGATAGAGGATAGGATAGGATAGAGGATAGGATGGGATAGAGGATAGGATAGGATAGAGGATAGGATAGGATATATGATAGGATAGGATAGAGGATAGGATAGGATAGGGGATAGGATAAAATAAAGGCTAGGATAGGATAGAGGATAGTATAGAGGATAAGATAGGATAGAGGATAGGATAGGATAGAGGATAGGATAGGATAGAGGATAGGATAGGATAGAGCATAGGTTATAATAGAGGATAGGATAGGATAGAGGATCGGATAGAGGATAGGATAGGATAGAGGATAGCATAGGATAGTATAGGATGGGATAGAGGATAGGATCGGATAGAGGATAGGATAGGATAGAGGATAGGATAGGAAAGAGGGTAGGATAGGATAGAGGAGAGGATAGGATAGAGGATAGGATAGGATAGAGGATAGGATAGGATAGAGGATAGGATAGTATAGAGGATGGGATAGGATAGAGGATAGGATAGGATAGAGGATAGGATAAAATAGAGGCTAGGATAGGATAGAGGATCGGATAGAGGATAGGATAGGATAGAGAATAGGATAGGATAGAGGATAGGATTGGAAAGAGGGTAGGATAGGATAGAGGAGAGGATAGGATGGAGGATAGGATAGGATAGAGGATAGGATATAGGATAGGATAGAGGATAGGATAGAGGATAGGATAGGATAGGATAGAGGATAGGAAATAATAGAGGATAGGATAGGATAGAGGATCGGAAAGAGGATAGGATAGGAGAGAGGATAGGATAGGATAGAGGATAGGATAGGATAGAGGATAGGATAGGATAGAGGATAGGATAGGATAGAGGATAGGATAGTATAGAGGATAGGATAGGAGAGAGGATAGGATAGGATAGAGGATAGGATAGGATAGAGGATAGGATAGGATAGAGGATAGGGTAGGATAGATAATAGGATAGTATAGAGTATAGGATAGGATAGAGGATAGGATAGGATAGAGGATAGGATAGGATAGAGGATAGAATAGGATAGATGATAGGATAGGATAGAGGATCGGATAGAGGATAGGATAGGATACAGGATAGGATGGGATATATGATAGCATAGGATAGAGGATAGAATAGGATAGATGATAGGATAGGATAGAGGATCGGATGGAGGGTAGGATAGGATAGAGGATAGGATAGGATAAAGGATTGGATAGGATAGAGGATAGGATAGGATAGTGGATAGGATAGGATAGAGGATAGGATTGGATAGAGGAAAGGATAGGATAGAGGATCGGATAGAGGATAGGATAGGAGAGAGGATAGGATAGGATAGAGGATAGGATAGGATAGAGGAAACGATAGGATAGAGGATCGGATAGAGGATAGGATAGGATAGAGGATAGGATAGGAAAGAGGGTAGGGTAGGATAGAGGAGAGGATAGGATAGAGTATAGGATAGGATAGAGGATAGGATAGGATAGGATAGAGGATAGGATAGTATAGAGGATAGGATAGGATAGAGGATAGGATAGGATAGAGGAAAGGATAGGATAGAGGATAGGATAGGATAGAGGATAGGATAGTATAGAGGATAGGATAGGATAGAGGATAGGATAGGATAGAGGATAGGATAGGATAGAGGAGAGGATAGGATAGAGGATATGTTATAATAGAGGATAGGATAGGATAGAGGATCGGATAGAGGATAGGATAGGATAGGATAGGATGGGATAGAGGATAGGATCGGATAGAGGATAGGATAGGATAGAGGATAGGATAGGATAGGATAGGATGGGATAGAGGATAGGATCGGATAGAGGATAGGATAGGATAGAGGATAGGATAGGAAAGAGGGTAGGATAGGATAGAGGAGAGGATAGGATAGAGGATAGGATAGGATAGAGGGTAGGATAGGATAGAGGATAGGATAGTATAGAGGATGGGATAGGATAGAGGATAGGATAGGATAGAGGATAGGATAGGATAGGATAGAGGATAGGATAGGATAGAGGAAACGATAGGATAGAGGATCGGATAGAGGATAGGATAGGATAGAGGAAACGATAGGATAGAGGATCGGATAGAGGATAGGATAGGATAGAGGATAGGATAGGAAAGAGGGTAGGGTAGGATAGAGGAGAGGATAGGATAGAGTATAGGATAGGATAGAGGATAGGATAGGATAGAGGATAGGATAGTATAGAGGATAGGATAGGATAGAGGATAGGATAGGATAGAGGAAAGGATAGGATAGAGGATAGGATAGGATAGAGGATAGGATAGTATAGAGGATAGGATAGGATAGAGGATAGGATAGGATAGAGGATAGGATAGGATAGAGCATAGGTTATAATAGAGGATAGGATAGGATAGAGGATCGGATAGAGGATAGGATAGGATAGGATAGGATGGGATAGAGGATAGGATCGGATAGAGGATAGGATAGGATAGAGGATAGCATAGGATAGAGGATAGAATAGGATAGATGATAGGATAGGATAGAGGATCGGATAGGATAGGATAGAGGATAGGATAGGATAGAGGAAACGATAGGATAGAGGATCGGATAGAGGATAGGATAGGATAGAGGAAACGATAGGATAGAGGATCGGATAGAGGCTAGGATAGGATAGAGGATAGGATAGGAAAGAGGGTAGGGTAGGATAGAGGAGAGGATAGGATAGAGTATAGGATAGGATAGAGGATAGGATAGGATAGAGGATAGGATAGTATAGAGGATAGGATAGGATAGAGGATAGGATAGCATAGAGGAAAGGATAGGATAGAGGATAGGATAGGATAGAGGATAGGATAGTATAGAGGATAGGATAGGATAGAGGATAGGATAGGATAGAGGATAGGATAGGATAGAGCATAGGTTATAATAGAGGATAGGATAGGATAGAGGATCGGATAGAGGATAGGATAGGATAGGATAGGATGGGATAGAGGATAGGATCGGATAGAGGATAGGATAGGATAGAGGATAGCATAGGATAGAGGATAGAATAGGATAGATGATAGGATAGGATAGAGGATCGGATGGAGGGTTGGATAGGATAGAGGATAGGATAGAGGATAGGATAGAGGATAGAATAGAGGATAGGATAGGATGGAGGATAGGATAGGATAGAGGATAGGATAGGATAGAGGATAGGATGGGATAGAGGATAGGATAGGATAGAGGATAGGATAGGTTAGAGGATAGGATAGGATAGTGGATAGGATAGGATAGAGGATAGGATAGGATAGAGGAAACGATAGGATAGAGGATCGGATAGAGGATAGGATAGGATAGAGGAAACGATAGGATAGAGGATCGGATAGAGGATAGGATAGGATAGAGGATAGGATAGGAAAGAGGGTAGGGTAGGATAGAGGAGAGGATAGGATAGAGTATAGGATAGGATAGAGGATAGGATAGGATAGAGGATAGGATAGTATAAAGGATAGGATAGGATAGAGGATAGGATAGGATAGAGGAAAGGATAGGATAGAGGATAGGATAGGGTAGAGGATAGGATAGTATAGAGGATAGGATAGGATAGAGGATAGGATAGGATAGAGGATAGGATAGGATAGAGGATAGGATAGGATAGAGCATAGGTTATAATAGAGGATAGGATAGGATAGAGGATCGGATAGAGGATAGGATAGGATAGGATAGGATGGGATAGAGGATAGGATCGGATAGAGGATAGGATAGGATAGAGGATAGCATAGGATAGGATAGGATGGGATAGAGGATAGGATCGGATAGAGGATAGGATAGGATAGAGGATAGGATAGGAAAGAGGGTAGGATAGGATAGAGGAGAGGATAGGATAGAGGATAGGATAGGATAGAGGATAGGATAGGATAGAGGATAGGATAGTATAGAGGATGGGATAGGATAGAGGATAGGATAGGATAGAGGATAGGATAGGATAGAGGATAGGATAGGATACAGGATAGGATAGGATAGAGGATAGGATATGATAGAGGATAGGATAGGATAGAGGATAGGTTATAATAGAGGATAGGATAGGAGAGAGGATCGGATAGAGGATAGGATAGGAGAGAGGATAGGGTAGGATAGAGGATAGGATAGGATAGAGGATAGGATGGGATAGAGGATAGGATAGGATAGAGGATAGGATAGGATATATGATAGGATAGGATAGAGGATAGGATAGGATAGGGGATAGGATAAAATAAAGGCTAGGATAGGATAGAGGATAGTATAGAGGATAAGATAGGATAGAGGATAGGATAGGATAGAGGATAGGATAGGATAGAGCATAGGTTATAATAGAGGATAGGATAGGATAGAGGATCGGATAGAGGATAGGAAAGGATAGAGGATAGCATAGGATAGGATAGGATGGGATAGAGGATAGGATCGGATAGAGGATAGGATAGGATAGAGGATAGGATAGGAAAGAGGGTAGGATAGAATAGAGGAGAGGATAGGATAGAGGATAGGATAGGATAGAGGATAGGATAGGATAGAGGATAGGATAGTATAGAGGATGGGATAGGATAGAGGATAGGATAGGATAGAGGATAGGATAAAATAGAGGCTAGGATAGGATAGAGGATCGGATAGAGGATAGGATAGGATAGAGAATAGGATAGGATAGAGGATAGGATTGGAAAGAGGGTAGGATAGGATAGAGGAGAGGATAGGATGGAGGATAGGATAGGATAGAGGATAGGATATAGGATAGGATAGAGGATAGGATAGAGGATAGTATAGGATAGGATAGAGGATAGGAAATAATAGAGGATAGGATAGGATAGAGGATCGGATAGAGGATAGGATAGGAGAGAGGATAGGATAGGATAGAGGATAGGATAGGATAGAGGATAGGATAGGATAGAGGATAGGATAGGATAGAGGATAGGATAGGATAGAGGATAGGATAGTATAGAGGATAGGATAGGAGAGAGGATAGGATAGGATAGAGGATAGGATAGGATAGAGGATAGGATAGGATAGAGGATAGGGTAGGATAGATAATAGGATAGTGTAGAGTATAGGATAGGATAGAGGATAGGATAGGATAGAGGATAGGATAGGATAGAGGATAGAATAGGATAGATGATAGGATAGGATAGAGGATCGGATAGAGGATAGGATAGGATACAGGATAGGATGGGATATATGATAGCATAGGATAGAGGATAGAATAGGATAGATGATAGGATAGGATAGAGGATCGGATGGAGGGTAGCATAGGATAGAGGATAGGATAGGATAAAGGATTGGATAGGATAGAGGAAACGATAGGATAGAGGATCGGATAGAGGATAGGATAGGATAGAGGATAGGATAGGAAAGAGGGTAGGGTAGGATAGAGGAGAGGATAGGATAGAGTATAGGATAGGATAGAGGATAGGACAGGATAGGATAGAGGATAGGATAGTATAGAGGATAGGATAGGATAGAGGATAGGATAGGATAGAGGATAGGATAGAATAGGATAGAGATAGGATAGGATAGGGGATAGGATAGGATAGAGGATAGGATAAAATAGAGGCTAGGATAGGATAGAGGATCGGATAGAGGATAGGATAGGATAGATAATAGGATAGGATAGAGGATAGGATTGGAAAGAGGGTAGGATAGGATAGAGGAGAGGATAGGATAGAGGATAGGATAGGATAGAGGATAGGATAGGATAGAGGATAGGATAGGATAGAGGATAGGATATGATAGAGGATAGGATTGGAAAGAGGGTAGGATAGGATAGAGGAGAGGATAGGATAGAGGATAGGATATGATAGAGGATAGGATAGGATAGAGGATAGGTTATAATAGAGGATAGGATAGGATAGAGGATCGGATAGAGGATAGGATAGGAGAGAGGATAGGGTAGGATAGAGGATAGGATAGGATAGAGGATAGGATGGGATAGAGGATAGGATAGGATAGAGGATAGGATAGGTTAGAGGATAGGATAGGATAGTGGATAGGATAGGATAGAGGATAGGATAGGATAGAGGAAACGATAGGATAGAGGATCGGATAGCGGATAGGATAGGATTGAGGAAACGATAGGATAGAGGATCGGATAGAGGATAGGATAGGATAGAGGATATGATAGGAAAGAGGGTAGGGTAGGATAGAGGAGAGGATAGGATAGAGTATAGGATAGGATAGAGGATAGGATAGGATAGTGGATAGGATAGTATAGAGGATAGGATAGGATAGAGGATAGGATAGGATAGAGGAAAGGATAGGATAGAGGATAGGATAGGATAGAGGATAGGATAGTATAGAGGATAGGATAGGATAGAGGGTAGGATAGGATAGAGGATAGGATAGGATAGAGGATAGGATAGGATAGAGGATAGGTTATAATAGAGGATAGGATAGGATAGAGGATAGGATAGGATAGAGGATAGGTTAGAATAGGATAGAGATAGGATAGGATAGGGGATAGGAAATAGTAGAGGATAGGATAGGATAGAAGATAGGATAGGATAGAGGATAGGATAAAATAGAGGCTAGGATAAAATAGAGGCTAGGATAGGATAGAGGATCGGATAGAGGATAGGATAGGATAGAGAATAGGATAGGATAGAGGATAGGATTGGAAAGAGGGTAGGATAGGATAGAGGAGAGGATAGGATAGAGGATAGGATAGGATAGAGGATAGAATAGGATAGATGATAGGATACGATAGAGGATCGGATAGAGGATAGGATAGGATAGAGGATGGTATAGAGGGTAGGATAGAGGATAGGATAGGATAGAGTATAGGATAGGAAAGAGGGTAGGATAGGATAGAGGAGAGGATAGGATAGAGGATAGGATAGGATAGAGGATAGGATAGGATAGAGGATAGGATAGTATAGAGGATGGGATAGGATAGAGGATAGGATAGGATAGAGGAGAGGATAGGATAGAGGATAGGATAGGATAGAGGATAGGATAGGATAGAGGATAGGATATGATAGAGGATAGGATAGGATAGAGGATAGGTTATAATAGAGGATAGGATAGGATAGAGGATAGGATTGGAAAGAGGGTAGGATAGGATAGAGGAGAGGATAGGATAGAGGATAGGTTAGGATAGAGGATAGGATAGAATAGGATAGAGATAGGATAGGATAGGGGATAGGATAGGATAGAGGATAGGAAATAATAGAGGATAGGATAGGATAGAGGATAGGATAGGATAGAGGATAGGATAAAATAGAGGCTAGGATAGGATAGAGGATCGGATAGAGGATAGGATAGGATAGAGGATAGGATAGGATAGAGGAGAGGATAGGATAGAGGATAGGATAGGATAGAGGATAGAATAGGATAGATGATAGGATAGGATAGAGGATCGGATTGAGGATAGGATAGGATACAGGATAGGATAGGATAGAAGATAGCATAGGATAGAGGATAGAATAGGATAGATGATAGGATAGGATAGAGGATCGGATGGAGGGTAGGATAGGATACAGGATAGGATAGGATAGAGGATTGGATAGGATAGAGGATAGGATAGGATAGTGGATAGGATAGGATAGAGGATAGGATAGGATAGAGGAAAGGATAGGGTAGAGGATCGGATAGAGGATAGGATAGGAGAGAGGATAGGATAGGATAGAGGATAGGATTGGAAAGAGGGTAGGATAGGATAGAGGAGAGGATAGGATAGAGGATAGGATAGGATAGAGGATAGGATGGGATAGAGGATAGGATAGGATAGAGGATAGGATAGGTTAGAGGATAGGATAGGATAGTGGATAGGATAGGATAGAGGATAGGATAGCATAGAGGAAACGATAGGATAGAGGATCGGATAGAGGATAGGATAGGATTGATGAAACGATAGGATAGAGGATCGGATAGAGGATAGGATAGGATAGAGGATAGGATAGGAAAGAGGGTAGGGTAGGATAGAGGAGAGGATTGAGGATAGGATAGGATACAGGATAGGATAGGATAGAAGATAGCATAGGATAGAGGATAGAATAGGATAGATGATAGGATAGGATAGAGGATCGGATGGAGGGTAGGATAGGATAGAGGATAGGATAGGATAGAGGATTGGATAGGATAGAGGATAGGATAGGATAGTGGATAGGATAGGATAGAGGATAGGATAGGATAGAGGAAAGGATAGGATAGAGGATCCGATAGAGGATAGGATAGGAGAGAGGATAGGATAGGATAGAGGATAGGATAGGATAGAGGATAGGATGGGATAGAGGATAGGATAGGATAGAGGATAGGATAGGATATATGATAGGATAGGATAGAGGATAGGATAGGATAGAGGATAGGATAGGATAGAGGATAGGATAAAATAGAGGCTAGGATAGGATAGAGGATCGGATAGAGGATAGGATAGGATAGATTATAGGATAGGATAGAGGATAGGATTGGAAAGAGGGTAGGATAGGATAGAGGAGAGGATAGGATAGAGGATAGGATAGGATAGAGGATAGGATGGGATAGAGGATAGGATAGGATAGAGGATAGCATAGGTTAGAGGATAGGATAGGATAGTGGATAGGATAGGATAGAGGATAGGATAGGATAGAGGAAACGATAGGATAGAGGATCGGATAGAGGATAGGATAGGATTGAGTAAACGATAGGATAGAGGATCGGATAGAGGATAGGATAGGATAGAGGATAGGATAGGAAAGAGGGTAGGGTAGGATAGAGGAGAGGATAGGATAGAGTATAGGATAGGATAGAGGATAGGATAGGATAGTGGATAGGATAGTATAGAGGATAGGATAGGATAGAGGATAGGATAGGATAGAGGAAAGGATAGGATAGAGGATAGGATAGGATAGAGGATAGGATAGTATAGAGGATAGGATAGGATAGAGGGTAGGATAGGATAGAGGATAGGATAGGATAGAGGATAGGATAGGATAGAGGATAGGTTATAATAGAGGATAGGATAGGATAGAGGATAGGTTATAATAGAGGATAGGATAGGATAGAGGATAGGATAAAATAGAGGCTAGGATAAAATAGAGGCTAGGATAGGATAGAGGATCGGATAGAGGATAGGATAGGATAGAGAATAGGATAGGATAGAGGATAGGATTGGAAAGAGGGTAGGATAGGATAGAGGAGAGGATAGGATAGAGGATAGGATAGGATAGAGGATAGAATAGGATAGATGATAGGATAGGATAGAGGATCGGATAGAGGATAGGATAGGATAGAGGATGGTATAGAGGGTAGGATAGAGGATAGGATAGGATAGAGTATAGGATAGGATACGATAGAGGATAGGATAGATGATAGGATAGGATAGAGGATAGGATAGGATAGAGGATAGGATAGGATAGAGGATAGGATAGGATAGAGGATAGGATGGAGGATAGGATGGAGGATAGGATAGAGGATAGGATAGAGGATAGGATAGGATAGAGGATAGGATAGGATAGAGGATAGGATAGGATAGAGGATAGGATAGGATAGAGGATAGGATAGGATAGAGGATAGGATAGGATAGAGGATAGGATAGAATAGGATAGATGATAGGATAGGATAGAGGATAGGATAGGATAGAGGATAGGATAGGATAGAGGATAGGATAGGATGGAGGATAGGATAGGATAGAGGATAGGATAGGATAGATGATAGGATGGGATAGAGGATAGGATAGGATAGAGGATAGGATAGGTTAGAGGATAGGATAGGATAGTGGATAGGATAGGATAGAGGATAGGATAGGATAGAGGAAACGATAGGATAGAGGATCGGATAGAGGATAGGATAAGATAGAGGAAACGATAGGATAGAGGATCGGATAGAGGATAGGATAGGATAGAGGATAGGATAGGAAAGAGGGTAGGGTAGGATAGAGGAGGGGATAGGATAGAGGATAGGATAGGATAGAGGATAGGATGGGATAGAGGATAGGATAGGATAGAGGATAGGATAGGATATATGATAGGATAGGATAGAGGATAGGATAGGATAGAGGATAGGATAGGATAGAGGATAGGATAAAATAGAGGCTAGGATAGGATAGAGGATCGGATAGAGGATAGGATAGGATAGAGGATAGGATAGGATAGAGGATAGGATTGGAAAGAGGGTAGGATAGGATAGAGGAGAGGATAGGATAGAGGATAGGATAGGATAGAGGATAGGATGGGATAGAGGATAGGATAGGATAGAGGATAGGATAGGTTAGAGGATAGGATAGGATAGTGGATAGGATAGGATAGAGGATAGGATAGGATAGAGGAAACGATAGGATAGAGGATCGGATAGAGGATAGGATAGGATTGAGGAAACGATAGGATAGAGGATCGGATAGAGGATAGGATAGGATAGAGGATAGGATAGGAAAGAGGGTAGGGTAGGATAGAGGAGAGGATAGGATAGAGTATAGGATAGGATAGAGGATAGGATAGGATAGTGGATAGGATAGTATAGAGGATAGGATAGGATAGAGGATAGGATAGGATAGAGGAAAGGATAGGATAGAGGATAGGATAGGATAGAGGATAGCATAGTATAGAGGATAGGATAGGATAGAGGGTAGGATAGGATAGAGGATAGGATAGGATAGAGGATAGGATAGGATAGAGGATAGGTTATAATAGAGGATAGGATAGGATAGAGGATAGGATAAAATAGAGGCTAGGATAAAATAGAGGCTAGGATAGGATAGAGGATCGGATAGAGGATAGGATAGGATAGAGAATAGGATAGGATAGAGGATAGGATTGGAAAGAGGGTAGGATAGGATAGAGGAGAGGATAGGATAGAGGATAGGATAGGATAGAGGATAGAATAGGATAGATGATAGGATAGAATAGAGGATCGGATAGAGGATAGGATAGGATAGAGGATGGTATAGAGGGTAGGATAGAGGATAGGATAGGATAGAGTATAGGATAGGATACGATAGAGGATAGGATAGATGATAGGATAGGATAGAGGATAGGATAGGATAGAGGATAGGATAGGATAGAGGATAGGATAGGATAGAGGATAGGATGGAGGATAGGATGGAGGATAGGATAGAGGATAGGATAGAGGATAGGATAGGATAGAGGATAGGATAGGATAGAGGATAGGATAGGATAGAGGATAGGATAGGATAGAGGATAGGATAGAATAGGATAGATGATAGGATAGGATAGAGGATAGGATAGGATAGAGGATAGGATAGGATAGAGGATAGGATGGAGGATAGGATGGAGGATAGGATAGAGGATAGGATAGAGGATAGGATAGGATAGAGGATAGGATAGGATAGAGGATAGGATAGGATAGAGGATAGGATAAAATAGAGGCTAGGATAGGATAGAGGATCGGATAGAGGATAGGATAGGATAGAGAATAGGATAGGATAGAGGATAGGATTGGAAAGAGGGTAGGATAGGATAGAGGAGAGGATAGGACAGAGGATAGGATAGGATAGAGGATAGGATAGGATAGAGGATAGGATAGGATAGAGGATAGGATAGGATAGAGGATAGGATTGGAAAGAGGGTAGGATAGGATAGAGGAGAGGATAGGATAGAGGATAGGATAGGATAGAGGATAGGATAGGATAGAGGATAGGATAGGATAGAGGATAGGATAGTATAGAGGATAGGATAGGAGAGAGGATAGGATAGGATAGAGGATAGGATAGGATAGAGGATAGGATAGGATAGAGGATAGGATAGGATAGAGGATAGGATAGTATAGATTATAGGATAGGATATAGGGTAGGATAGAATAGAGGATAGGATAGGATAGAGGATAGAATAGGATAGATGATAGGATAGGATAGAGGATCGGATAGAGGATAGGATAGGATACAGGATAGGATAGGATAGATGATAGCATAGGATAGAGGATAGAATAGGATAGATGATAGGATAGGATAGAGGATCGGATGGAGGGTTGGATAGGATAGAGGATAGGATAGAGGATAGGATAGAGGATAGAATAGAGGATAGGATAGGATAGAGGATAGGATAGGATGGAGGATAGGATAGGATAGAGGATAGGATAGGATAGATGATAGGATGGGATAGAGGATAGGATAGGATAGAGGATAGGATAGGTTAGAGGATAGGATAGGATAGTGGATAGGATAGGATAGAGAATAGGATAGGATAGAGGAAACGATAGGATAGAGGATCGGATAGAGGATAGGATAAGATAGAGGAAACGATAGGATAGAGGATCGGATAGAGGATAGGATAGGATAGAGGATAGGATAGGAAAGAGGGTAGGGTAGGATAGAGGAGAGGATAGGATAGAGTATAGGATAGGATAGAGGATAGGATAGGATAGAGGATAGGATAGAATAGGATAGAGATAGGATAGGATAGGAGATAGGATAGGATAGAGGATAGGAAATAATAGAGGATAGGATAGGATAGAGGATAGGATAGGATAGAGGATAGGATAGGATAGAGGAAACGATAGGATAGAGGATCGGATAGAGGATAGGATAGGATTGAGGAAACGATAGGATAGAGGATCGGATAGAGGATAGGATAGGATAGAGGATAGGATAGGAAAGAGGGTAGGGTAGGATAGAGGAGAGGATAGGATAGAGTATAGGATAGGATAGAGGATAGGATAGGATAGTGGATAGGATAGTATAGAGGATAGGATAGGATAGAGGATAGGATAGGATAGAGGAAAGGATAGGATAGAGGATAGGATAGGATAGAGGATAGCATAGTATAGAGGATAGGATAGGATAGAGGGTAGGATAGGATAGAGGATAGGATAGGATAGAGGATAGGATAGGATAGAGGATAGGTTATAATAGAGGATAGGATAGGATAGAGGATAGGATAAAATAGAGGCTAGGATAAAATAGAGGCTAGGATAGGATAGAGGATCGGATAGAGGATAGGATAGGATAGAGAATAGGATAGGATAGAGGATAGGATAGGTTAGAGGATAGGATAGGATAGTGGATAGGATAGGATAGAGGATAGGATAGGATAGAGGAAACGATAGGATAGAGGATCGGATAGAGGATAGGATAGGATTGAGGAAACGATAGGATAGAGGATCGGATAGAGGATAGGATAGGATAGAGGATAGGATAGGAAAGAGGGTAGGGTAGGATAGAGGAGAGGATAGGATAGAGTATAGGATAGGATAGAGGATAGGATAGGATAGTGGATAGGATAGTATAGAGGATAGGATAGGATAGAGGATAGGATAGGATAGAGGAAAGGATAGGATAGAGGATAGGATAGGATAGAGGATAGCATAGTATAGAGGATAGGATAGGATAGAGGGTAGGATAGGATAGAGGATAGGATAGGATAGAGGATAGGATAGGATAGAGGATAGGTTATAATAGAGGATAGGATAGGATAGAGGATAGGATAAAATAGAGGCTAGGATAAAATAGAGGCTAGGATAGGATAGAGGATCGGATAGAGGATAGGATAGGATAGAGAATAGGATAGGATAGAGGATAGGATTGGAAAGAGGGTAGGATAGGATAGAGGAGAGGATAGGATAGAGGATAGGATAGGATAGAGGATAGGATAGGATAGAGGATAGGATAGGATAGAGGATAGGATAGGATAGAGGATAGGATAGGATAGAGGATAGGATAGAATAGGATAGATGATAGGATAGGATAGAGGATAGGATAGGATAGAGGATAGGATAGGATAGAGGATAGGATGGAGGATAGGATGGAGGATAGGATAGAGGATAGGATAGAGGATAGGATAGGATAGAGGATAGGATAGGATAGAGGATAGGATAGGATAGAGGATAGGATAAAATAGAGGCTAGGATAGGATAGAGGATCGGATAGAGGATAGGATAGGATAGAGAATAGGATAGGATAGAGGATAGGATTGGAAAGAGGGTAGGATAGGATAGAGGAGAGGATAGGACAGAGGATAGGATAGGATAGAGGATAGGATAGGATAGAGGATAGGATAGGATAGAGGATAGGATAGGATAGAGGATAGGATTGGAAAGAGGGTAGGATAGGATAGAGGAGAGGATAGGATAGAGGATAGGATAGGATAGAGGATAGGATAGGATAGAGGATAGGATAGGATAGAGGATAGGATAGTATAGAGGATAGGATAGGAGAGAGGATAGGATAGGATAGAGGATAGGATAGGATAGAGGATAGGATAGGATAGAGGATAGGATAGGATAGAGGATAGGATAGTATAGATTATAGGATAGGATATAGGGTAGGATAGAATAGAGGATAGGATAGGATAGAGGATAGAATAGGATAGATGATAGGATAGGATAGAGGATCGGATAGAGGATAGGATAGGATACAGGATAGGATAGGATAGATGATAGCATAGGATAGAGGATAGAATAGGATAGATGATAGGATAGGATAGAGGATCGGATGGAGGGTTGGATAGGATAGAGGATAGGATAGAGGATAGGATAGAGGATAGAATAGAGGATAGGATAGGATAGAGGATAGGATAGGATGGAGGATAGGATAGGATAGAGGATAGGATAGGATAGATGATAGGATGGGATAGAGGATAGGATAGGATAGAGGATAGGATAGGTTAGAGGATAGGATAGGATAGTGGATAGGATAGGATAGAGAATAGGATAGGATAGAGGAAACGATAGGATAGAGGATCGGATAGAGGATAGGATAAGATAGAGGAAACGATAGGATAGAGGATCGGATAGAGGATAGGATAGGATAGAGGATAGGATAGGAAAGAGGGTAGGGTAGGATAGAGGAGAGGATAGGATAGAGTATAGGATAGGATAGAGGATAGGATAGGATAGAGGATAGGATAGAATAGGATAGAGATAGGATAGGATAGGAGATAGGATAGGATAGAGGATAGGAAATAATAGAGGATAGGATAGGATAGAGGATAGGATAGGATAGAGGATAGGATAGGATAGAGGAAACGATAGGATAGAGGATCGGATAGAGGATAGGATAGGATTGAGGAAACGATAGGATAGAGGATCGGATAGAGGATAGGATAGGATAGAGGATAGGATAGGAAAGAGGGTAGGGTAGGATAGAGGAGAGGATAGGATAGAGTATAGGATAGGATAGAGGATAGGATAGGATAGTGGATAGGATAGTATAGAGGATAGGATAGGATAGAGGATAGGATAGGATAGAGGAAAGGATAGGATAGAGGATAGGATAGGATAGAGGATAGCATAGTATAGAGGATAGGATAGGATAGAGGGTAGGATAGGATAGAGGATAGGATAGGATAGAGGATAGGATAGGATAGAGGATAGGTTATAATAGAGGATAGGATAGGATAGAGGATAGGATAAAATAGAGGCTAGGATAAAATAGAGGCTAGGATAGGATAGAGGATCGGATAGAGGATAGGATAGGATAGAGAATAGGATAGGATAGAGGATAGGATTGGAAAGAGGGTAGGATAGGATAGAGGAGAGGATAGGATAGAGGATAGGATAGGATAGAGGATAGAATAGGATAGATGATAGGATAGGATAGAGGATGGATAGGATAGAGGATGGTATAGAGGGTAGGATAGAGGATAGGATAGTAGGATAGAGTATAGAGATAGGATAGAGGATAGGATAGGATAGGATAGGATAGAGGATAGGATAGGATAGAGGGTAGGATAGGATAGAGGATAGGATGGAGGATAGGATGGAGGATAGGATAGGAGGATAGGAGGATAGGATAGGATAGAGGATAGGATAGGATAGAGGATAGGATAGAGGATAGATGATAGGATAGGATAGAGGATAGGATAGGATAGAGGATAGGATAGGATAGAGGATAGGATGGAGGATAGGATGGAGGATAGGATAGAGGATAGGATAGAGGATAGGATAGGATAGAGGATAGGATAGGATAGAGGATAGGATAGGATAGAGGATAGGATAAAATAGAGGCTAGGATAGGATAGAGGATCGGATAGAGGATAGGATAGGATAGAGAATAGGATAGGATAGAGGATAGGATTGGAAAGAGGGTAGGATAGGATAGAGGAGAGGATAGGACAGAGGATAGGATAGGATAGAGGATAGGATAGGATAGAGGATAGGATAGGATAGAGGATAGGATAGGATAGAGGATAGGATTGGAAAGAGGGTAGGATAGGATAGAGGAGAGGATAGGATAGAGGATAGGATAGGATAGAGGATAGGATAGGATAGAGGATAGGATAGGATAGAGGATAGGATAGTATAGAGGATAGGATAGGAGAGAGGATAGGATAGGATAGAGGATAGGATAGGATAGAGGATAGGATAGGATAGAGGATAGGATAGGATAGAGGATAGGATAGTATAGATTATAGGATAGGATATAGGGTAGGATAGAATAGAGGATAGGATAGGATAGAGGATAGAATAGGATAGATGATAGGATAGGATAGAGGATCGGATAGAGGATAGGATAGGATACAGGATAGGATAGGATAGATGATAGCATAGGATAGAGGATAGAATAGGATAGATGATAGGATAGGATAGAGGATCGGATGGAGGGTTGGATAGGATAGAGGATAGGATAGAGGATAGGATAGAGGATAGAATAGAGGATAGGATAGGATAGAGGATAGGATAGGATGGAGGATAGGATAGGATAGAGGATAGGATAGGATAGATGATAGGATGGGATAGAGGATAGGATAGGATAGAGGATAGGATAGGTTAGAGGATAGGATAGGATAGTGGATAGGATAGGATAGAGAATAGGATAGGATAGAGGAAACGATAGGATAGAGGATCGGATAGAGGATAGGATAGGATAGAGGATAGGATAGGAAAGAGGGTAGGGTAGGATAGAGGAGAGGATAGGATAGAGTATAGGATAGGATAGAGGATAGGATAGGATAGAGGATAGGATAGAATAGGATAGAGATAGGATAGGATAGGAGATAGGATAGGATAGAGGATAGGAAATAATAGAGGATAGGATAGGATAGAGGATAGGATAGGATAGAGGATAGGATAGGATAGAGGAAACGATAGGATAGAGGTTCGGATAGAGGATAGGATAGGATTGAGGAAACGATAGGATAGAGGATCGGATAGAGGATAGGATAGGATAGAGGATAGGATAGGAAAGAGGGTAGGGTAGGATAGAGGAGAGGATAGGATAGAGTATAGGATAGGATAGAGGATAGGATAGGATAGTGGATAGGATAGTATAGAGGATAGGATAGGATAGAGGATAGGATAGGATAGAGGAAAGGATAGGATAGAGGATAGGATAGGATAGAGGATAGCATAGTATAGAGGATAGGATAGGATAGAGGGTAGGATAGGATAGAGGATAGGATAGGATAGAGGATAGGATAGGATAGAGGATAGGTTATAATAGAGGATAGGATAGGATAGAGGATAGGATAAAATAGAGGCTAGGATAAAATAGAGGCTAGGATAGGATAGAGGATCGGATAGAGGATAGGATAGGATAGAGAATAGGATAGGATAGAGGATAGGATTGGAAAGAGGGTAGGATAGGATAGAGGAGAGGATAGGATAGAGGATAGGATAGGATAGAGGATAGAATAGGATAGATGATAGGATAGGATAGAGGATCGGATAGAGGATAGGATAGGATAGAGGATGGTATAGAGGGTAGGATAGAGGATAGGATAGGATAGAGTATAGGATAGGATACGATAGAGGATAGGATAGATGATAGGATAGGATAGAGGATAGGATAGGATAGAGGATAGGATAGGATAGAGGGTAGGATAGGATAGAGGATAGGATGGAGGATAGGATGGAGGATAGGATAGAGGATAGGATAGAGGATAGGATAGGATAGAGGATAGGATAGGATAGAGGATAGGATAGGATAGAGGATAGGATAGGATAGAGGATAGGATAGGATAGAGGATAGGATAGAATAGGATAGATGATAGGATAGGATAGAGGATAGGATAGGATAGAGGATAGGATAGGATAGAGGATAGGATGGAGGATAGGATGGAGGATAGGATAGAGGATAGGATAGAGGATAGGATAGGATAGAGGATAGGATAGGATAGAGGATAGGATAGGATAGAGGATAGGATAAAATAGAGGCTAGGATAGGATAGAGGATCGGATAGAGGATAGGATAGGATAGAGAATAGGATAGGATAGAGGATAGGATTGGAAAGAGGGTAGGATAGGATAGAGGAGAGGATAGGACAGAGGATAGGATAGGATAGAGGATAGGATAGGATAGAGGATAGGATAGGATAGAGGATAGGATAGGATAGAGGATAGGATTGGAAAGAGGGTAGGATAGGATAGAGGAGAGGATAGGATAGAGGATAGGATAGGATAGAGGATAGGATAGGATAGAGGATAGGATAGGATAGAGGATAGGATAGTATAGAGGATAGGATAGGAGAGAGGATAGGATAGGATAGAGGATAGGATAGGATAGAGGATAGGATAGGATAGAGGATAGGATAGGATAGAGGATAGGATAGTATAGATTATAGGATAGGATATAGGGTAGGATAGAATAGAGGATAGGATAGGATAGAGGATAGAATAGGATAGATGATAGGATAGGATAGAGGATCGGATAGAGGATAGGATAGGATACAGGATAGGATAGGATAGATGATAGCATAGGATAGAGGATAGAATAGGATAGATGATAGGATAGGATAGAGGATCGGATGGAGGGTTGGATAGGATAGAGGATAGGATAGAGGATAGGATAGAGGATAGAATAGAGGATAGGATAGGATAGAGGATAGGATAGGATGGAGGATAGGATAGGATAGAGGATAGGATAGGATAGATGATAGGATGGGATAGAGGATAGGATAGGATAGAGGATAGGATAGGTTAGAGGATAGGATAGGATAGTGGATAGGATAGGATAGAGAATAGGATAGGATAGAGGAAACGATAGGATAGAGGATCGGATAGAGGATAGGATAGGATAGAGGATAGGATAGGAAAGAGGGTAGGGTAGGATAGAGGAGAGGATAGGATAGAGTATAGGATAGGATAGAGGATAGGATAGGATAGAGGATAGGATAGAATAGGATAGAGATAGGATAGGATAGGAGATAGGATAGGATAGAGGATAGGAAATAATAGAGGATAGGATAGGATAGAGGATAGGATAGGATAGAGGATAGGATAGGATAGAGGAAACGATAGGATAGAGGATCGGATAGAGGATAGGATAGGATTGAGGAAACGATAGGATAGAGGATCGGATAGAGGATAGGATAGGATAGAGGATAGGATAGGAAAGAGGGTAGGGTAGGATAGAGGAGAGGATAGGATAGAGTATAGGATAGGATAGAGGATAGGATAGGATAGTGGATAGGATAGTATAGAGGATAGGATAGGATAGAGGATAGGATAGGATAGAGGAAAGGATAGGATAGAGGATAGGATAGGATAGAGGATAGCATAGTATAGAGGATAGGATAGGATAGAGGGTAGGATAGGATAGAGGATAGGATAGGATAGAGGATAGGATAGGATAGAGGATAGGTTATAATAGAGGATAGGATAGGATAGAGGATAGGATAAAATAGAGGCTAGGATAAAATAGAGGCTAGGATAGGATAGAGGATCGGATAGAGGATAGGATAGGATAGAGAATAGGATAGGATAGAGGATAGGATTGGAAAGAGGGTAGGATAGGATAGAGGAGAGGATAGGATAGAGGATAGGATAGGATAGAGGATAGAATAGGATAGATGATAGGATAGGATAGAGGATCGGATAGAGGATAGGATAGGATAGAGGATGGTATAGAGGGTAGGATAGAGGATAGGATAGGATAGAGTATAGGATAGGATACGATAGAGGATAGGATAGATGATAGGATAGGATAGAGGATAGGATAGGATAGAGGATAGGATAGGATAGAGGGTAGGATAGGATAGAGGATAGGATGGAGGATAGGATGGAGGATAGGATAGAGGATAGGATAGAGGATAGGATAGGATAGAGGATAGGATAGGATAGAGGATAGGATAGGATAGAGGATAGGATAGGATAGAGGATAGGATAGGATAGAGGATAGGATAGAATAGGATAGATGATAGGATAGGATAGAGGATAGGATAGGATAGAGGATAGGATAGGATAGAGGATAGGATGGAGGATAGGATGGAGGATAGGATAGAGGATAGGATAGAGGATAGGATAGGATAGAGGATAGGATAGGATAGAGGATAGGATAGGATAGAGGATAGGATAAAATAGAGGCTAGGATAGGATAGAGGATCGGATAGAGGATAGGATAGGATAGAGAATAGGATAGGATAGAGGATAGGATTGGAAAGAGGGTAGGATAGGATAGAGGAGAGGATAGGACAGAGGATAGGATAGGATAGAGGATAGGATAGGATAGAGGATAGGATAGGATAGAGGATAGGATAGGATAGAGGATAGGATTGGAAAGAGGGTAGGATAGGATAGAGGAGAGGATAGGATAGAGGATAGGATAGGATAGAGGATAGGATAGGATAGAGGATAGGATAGGATAGAGGATAGGATAGTATAGAGGATAGGATAGGAGAGAGGATAGGATAGGATAGAGGATAGGATAGGATAGAGGATAGGATAGGATAGAGGATAGGATAGGATAGAGGATAGGATAGTATAGATTATAGGATAGGATATAGGGTAGGATAGAATAGAGGATAGGATAGGATAGAGGATAGAATAGGATAGATGATAGGATAGGATAGAGGATCGGATAGAGGATAGGATAGGATACAGGATAGGATAGGATAGATGATAGCATAGGATAGAGGATAGAATAGGATAGATGATAGGATAGGATAGAGGATCGGATGGAGGGTTGGATAGGATAGAGGATAGGATAGAGGATAGGATAGAGGATAGAATAGAGGATAGGATAGGATAGAGGATAGGATAGGATGGAGGATAGGATAGGATAGAGGATAGGATAGGATAGATGATAGGATGGGATAGAGGATAGGATAGGATAGAGGATAGGATAGGTTAGAGGATAGGATAGGATAGTGGATAGGATAGGATAGAGAATAGGATAGGATAGAGGAAACGATAGGATAGAGGATCGGATAGAGGATAGGATAAGATAGAGGAAACGATAGGATAGAGGATCGGATAGAGGATAGGATAGGATAGAGGATAGGATAGGAAAGAGGGTAGGGTAGGATAGAGGAGAGGATAGGATAGAGTATAGGATAGGATAGAGGATAGGATAGGATAGAGGATAGGATAGAATAGGATAGAGATAGGATAGGATAGGAGATAGGATAGGATAGAGGATAGGAAATAATAGAGGATAGGATAGGATAGAGGATAGGATAGGATAGAGGATAGGATAAAATAGAGGCTAGGATAGGATAGAGGATCGGATAGAGGATAGGATAGGATAGAGAATAGGATAGGATAGAGGATAGGATTGGAAAGAGGGTAGGATAGGATAGAGGAGAGGATAGGATAGAGGATAGGATAGAGGATAGGATAGGATAGAGGATAGGATAGGATAGAGGATAGGATAGGATAGAGGATAGGATAGTATAGAGGATAGGATAGGAGAGAGGATACAATAGGATAGAGGATAGGATAGGATAGAGGATAGGATAGGATAGAGGATAGGATAGTATAGAGTATAGGATAGGATAGAGGATAGGATAGGATAGAGGATAGGATAGGATAGAGGATAGGATAGGATAGAGGATAGGATAGGATAGAGGATAGGATGGAGGATAGGATAGAGGATAGGATAGAGGATAGGATAGGATAGAGGATAGGATAGGATAGAGGATAGGATAGGATAGAGGATAGGATTGGAAAGAGGGTAGGATAGGATAGAGGAGAGGATAGGATAGAGGATAGGATAGGATAGAGGATAGGATAGGATAGAGGATAGGATAGGATAGAGGATAGGATAGTATAGAGGATAGGATAGGAGAGAGGATAGGATAGGATAGAGGATAGGATAGGATAGAGGATAGGATAGGATAGAGGATAGGATAGGATAGAGGATAGGATAGTATAGATTATAGGATAGGATATAGGGTAGGATAGAATAGAGGATAGGACAGGATAGAGGATAGAATAGGATAGATGATAGGATAGGATAGAGGATCGGATAGAGGATAGGATAGGATACAGGATAGGATAGGATAGAGGATAGGATTGGAAAGAGGGTAGGATAGGATAGAGGAGAGGATAGGATAGAGGATAGGATAGGATAGAGGATAGAATAGGATAGATGATAGGATAGGATAGAGGATCGGATAGATGATAGGATAGGATAGAGGATAGGATAGGATAGAGGATAGGATAGGATAGAGGATAGGATAGAGGATAGGATGGAGGATAGGATGGAGGATAGGATAGAGGATAGGATACAGGATAGGATAGGATAGAGGATAGGATAGGATAGGATAGAGGATAGGATAGGATAGAGGATAGGATAGGATAGAGGATAGGATAGGATAGAGGATAGGATAGAATAGGATAGAGATAGGATAGGATAGGAGATAGGATAGGATAGAGGATAGGAAATAATAGAGGATAGGATAGGATAGAGGATAGGATAGGATAGAGGATAGGATAAAATAGAGGCTAGGATAGGATAGAGGATCGGATAGAGGATAGGATAGGATAGAGAATAGGATAGGATAGAGGATAGGATTGGAAAGAGGGTAGGATAGGATAGAGGAGAGGATAGGATAGAGGATAGGATAGAGGATAGGATAGGATAGAGGATAGGATAGTATAGAGTATAGGATAGGATAGAGGATAGGATAGGATAGAGGATAGGATAGGATAGAGGATAGGATAGGATAGAGGATAGGATAGGATAGAGGATAGGATGGAGGATAGGATAGAGGATAGGATAGAGGATAGGATAGGATAGAGGATAGGATAGGATAGAGGATAGGATAGGATAGAGGATAGGATAGGATAGAGGATAGGATAGGATAGAGGATAGGATAGGATAGAGGATAGGATAGGATAGAGGATAGGATAGGATAGAGGATAGGATAGGATAGAGGATAGGATAGGATAGAGGATAGGATAGGATAGAGGATAGGATAGGATAGAGGATAGGATAGAATAGGATAGATGATAGGATAGGATAGAGGATAGGATAGGATAGAGGATAGGATAGGATAGAGGATAGGATAGGATGGAGGATAGGGTAGGATAGAGGATAGGATAGGATAGATGATAGGATGGGATAGAGGATAGGATAGGATAGAGGATAGGATAGGTTAGAGGATAGGATAGGATAGTGGATAGGATAGGATAGAGGATAGGATAGGATAGAGGAAACGATAGGATAGAGGATCGGATAGAGGATAGGATAAGATAGAGGAAACGATAGGATAGAGGATCGGATAGAGGATAGGATAGGATAGAGGATAGGATAGGAAAGAGGGTAGGGTAGGATAGAGGAGAGGATAGGATAGAGGATAGGATAGGATAGAGGATAGGATGGGATAGAGGATAGGATAGGATAGAGGATAGGATAGGATATATGATAGGATAGGATAGAGGATAGGATAGGATAGAGGATAGGATAGGATAGAGGATAGGATAAAATAGAGGCTAGGATAGGATAGAGGATCGGATAGAGGATAGGATAGGATAGAGGATAGGATAGGATAGAGGATAGGATTGGAAAGAGGGTAGGATAGGATAGAGGAGAGGATAGGATAGAGGATAGGATAGGATAGAGGATAGGATGGGATAGAGGATAGGATAGGATAGAGGATAGGATAGGTTAGAGGATAGGATAGGATAGTGGATAGGATAGGATAGAGGATAGGATAAGATAGAGGAAACGATAGGATAGAGGATCGGATAGAGGATAGGATAGGATTGAGGAAACTATAGGATAGAGGATCGGATAGAGGATAGGATAGGATAGAGGATAGGATAGGAAAGAGGGTAGGGTAGGATAGAGGAGAGGATAGGATAGAGTATAGGATAGGATAGAGGATAGGATAGGATAGTGGATAGGATAGTATAGAGGATAGGATAGGATAGAGGATAGGATAGGATAGAGGAAAGGATAGGATAGAGGATAGGATAGGATAGAGGATAGCATAGTATAGAGGATAGGATAGGATAGAGGGTAGGATAGGATAGAGGATAGGATAGGATAGAGGATAGGATAGGATAGAGGATAGGTTATAATAGAGGATAGGATAGGATAGAGGATAGGATAAAATAGAGGCTAGGATAAAATAGAGGCTAGGATAGGATAGAGGATCGGATAGAGGATAGGATAGGATAGAGAATAGGATAGGATAGAGGATAGGATTGGAAAGAGGGTAGGATAGGATAGAGGAGAGGATAGGATAGAGGATAGGATAGGATAGAGGATAGGATAGGATAGAGGAAAGGATAGGATAGAGGATAGGATAGGATAGAGGATAGCATAGTATAGAGGATAGGATAGGATAGAGGGTAGGATAGGATAGAGGATAGGATAGGATAGAGGATAGGATAGGATAGAGGATAGGTTATAATAGAGGATAGGATAGGATAGAGGATAGGATAAAATAGAGGCTAGGATAAAATAGAGGCTAGGATAGGATAGAGGATCGGATAGAGGATAGGATAGGATAGAGAATAGGATAGGATAGAGGATAGGATTGGAAAGAGGGTAGGATAGGATAGAGGAGAGGATAGGATAGAGGATAGGATAGGATAGAGGATAGAATAGGATAGATGATAGGATAGGATAGAGGATCGGATAGAGGATAGGATAGGATAGAGAATAGGATAGGATAGAGGATAGGATTCGAAAGAGGGTAGGATAGGATAGAGGAGAGGATAGGATAGAGGATAGGATAGGATAGAGGATAGAATAGGATAGATGATAGGATAGGATAGAGGATCGGATAGAGGATAGGATAGGATAGAGGATAGGATAGGATAGAGGATAGGATAGGATAGAGGATAGGATAGGATAGAGGATAGGATAGGATAGAGGATAGGATAAAATAGAGGCTAGGATAGGATAGAGGATCGGATAGAGGATAGTATAGGATAGAGGATAGGATTGGAAAGAGGGTACGATAGGATAGAGGAGAGGATAGGATAGAGGATAGGATAGGATAGAGGATAGGATAGGATAGAGGATAGGATAGGATAGAGGATAGAATTGGATAGATGATAGGATAGGATAGAGGATCGGATAGAGGATAGGATAGGATAGAGGATGGTATAGAGGGTAGGATAGAGGATAGGATAGGATAGAGTATAGGATAGGATACGATAGAGGATAGGATAGATGATAGGATAGGATAGAGGATAGGATAGGATAGAGGATAGGATAGGATAGAGGGTAGGATGGAGGATAGGATAGAGGATAGGATAGAGGATAGGATAGGATAGGGGATAGGATAGGATAGAGGATCGGATAGAGGATAGGATAGATGATAGGATAGGATAGAGGATAGGATAGGATAGAGGATAGGATAGGATAGAGGATAGGATAGGATAGAGGATAGGATAGGATAGAGGGTAGGATGGAGGATAGGATAGAGGATAGGATAGAGGATAGGATAGGATAGGGGATAGGATAGGATAGAGGATCGAATAGAGGATAGGATAGATGATAGGATAGGATAGAGGATAGGATAGGATAGAGGATAGGATAGGATAGAGGATAGGATAGGATAGAGGATAGGATAGGATAGAGGATAGGATAGGATAGAGGATAGGATGGAGGATAGGATAGAGGATAGGATAGAGGATAGGATAGGATAGAGGATAGGATAGGATAGAGGATAGGATAGGATAGAGGATAGGATAGGATAGAGGATAGGATAGGATAGAGGATAGGATAGGATAGAGGATAGGATAGGATAGAGGATATAATGGGATAGAGGATAGGATAGGATAGAGGATAGGATAGGATAGAGGATAGGATAGGATAGTGGATAGGATAGGATAGAGGATAGGATAGGATAGAGGAAAGGATAGGATAGAGGATCGGATAGAGGATAGGATAGGATAGAGGATAGGATAGGAAAGAGGGTAGGATAGGATAGAGGAGAGGATATGATAGAGGATAGGATAGGATAGAGGATAGGTTATAATAGAGGATAGGATAGCAGAGAGGTTCGGATAGAAGGATAGGATAGGAGAGAGGATAGGATGGGATAGAGGATAGGATAGGTTAGAGGATAGGATGGGATAGAGGATAGGATAGGATAGAGGATAGGATAGGATATATGAGAGGATAGGATAGAGGATAGGATAGGATAGAGGATAGGATAGGATAGAGGATAGGATAGGATAGAGGATAGGATAGGATAGAGGATAGGATAGGATAGAGGATAGGATAGGATAGAGGATAGGATAGGATAGAGGATAGGATAGGATAGAGGATAGGATAGGATAGAGGATAGGATAAAATAGAGCCTAGGATAGGACAGAGGATCGGATAGAAGATAGGATAGGATAGAGGATAGGATAGGAGAGAGGATCGGATAGAGGATAGGATAGGAGAGAGGATGGGATAGGATAGAGGATAGGATAGGATAGAGGATAGGATAGGAAAGAGGGTAGGGTAGGATAGAGGAGAGGATAGGATAGAGTATAGGATAGGATAGAGGATAGGATAGGATAGTGGATAGTATAGTATAGAGGATAGGATAGGATAGAGGATAGGATAGGATAGAGGAAAGTATAGGATAGAGGATAGGATAGGATAGAGGATAGGATAGTATAGAGGATAGGATAGGATAGAGGGTAGGATAGGATAGAGGATAGGATAGGATAGAGGATAGGATAGGATAGAGGATAGGTTAAATTGAGGATAGGATAGGATAGAGGATAGGATAAAATAGAGGCTAGGATAAAATAGAGGCTAGGATAGGATAGAGGATCGGATAGAGGATAGGATAGGATAGAGAATAGGATAGGATAGAGGATAGGATTGGAAAGAGGGTAGGATAGGATAGAGGAGAGGATAGGATAGAGGATAGGATAGGATAGAGGATAGAATAGGATAGATGATAGGATAGGATAGAGGATCGGATAGAGGATAGGATAGGATAGAGGATGGTATAGAGGGTAGGATAGAGGATAGGATAGGATAGAGTATAGGATAGGATACGATAGAGGATAGGATAGATGATAGGATAGGATAGAGGATAGGATAGGATAGAGGATAGGATAGGATAGAGGATAGGATAGGATAGAGGATAGGATAGGATAGAGGATAGGATAGGATAGAGGATAGGATGGAGGATAGGATGGAGGATAGGATAGAGGATAGGATAGAGGATAGGATAGGATAGAGGATAGGATAGGATAGAGGATAGGATAGGATAGAGGATAGGATAGGATAGAGGATAGGATAGGATAGAGGATAGGATAGAATAGGATAGATGATAGGATAGGATAGAGGATAGGATAGGATAGAGGATAGGATAGGATAGAGGATAGGATAGGATAGAGGATAGGATGGAGGATAGGATGGAGGATAGGATAGAGGATAGGATAGAGGATAGGATAGGATAGAGGATAGGATAGGATAGAGGATAGGATAGGATAGAGGGTAGGATAAAATAGAGGCTAGGATAGGATAGAGGATCGGATAGAGGATAGGATAGGATAGAGAATAGGATAGGATAGAGGATAGGATTGGAAAGAGGGTAGGATAGGATAGAGGAGAGGATAGGATAGAGGATAGGATAGGATAGAGGATAGGATAGGATAGAGGATAGGATAGGATAGAGGATAGGATAGTATAGAGGATAGGATAGGAGAGAGGATAGGATAAGATAGAGGATAGGATAGGATAGAGGATAGAATATGATAGAGGATAGGATAGGATAGAGGATAGGATAGTATAGAGTATAGGATAGGATATAGGGTAGGATAGAATAGAGGATAGGATAGGATAGAGGATAGAATAGGATAGATGATAGGATAGGATAGAGGATCGGATAGAGGATAGGATAGGATACAGGATAGGATAGGATAGATGATAGCATAGGATAGAGGATAGAATAGGATAGATGATAGGATAGGATAGAGGATCGGATGGAGGGTTGGATAGGATAGAGGATAGGATAGAGGATAGGATAGAGGATAGAATAGAGGATAGGATAGGATAGAGGATAGGATAGGATGGAGGATAGGATAGGATAGAGGATAGGATAGGATAGATGATAGGATGGGATAGAGGATAGGATAGGATAGAGGATAGGATAGGTTAGAGGATAGGATAGGATAGTGGATAGGATAGGATAGAGGATAGGATAGGATAGAGGAAACGATAGGATAGAGGATCGGATAGAGGATAGGATAGGATAGAGGAAACGATAGGATAGAGGATCGGATAGAGGATAGGATAGGATAGAGGATAGGATAGGAAAGAGGGTAGGGTAGGATAGAGGAGAGGATAGGATAGAGTATAGGATAGGATAGAGGATAGGATAGGATAGAGGATAGGATAGTATAGAGGATAGGATAGGATAGAGGATAGGATAGGATAGAGGAAAGGATAGGATAGAGAATAGGATAGGATAGAGGATAGGATAGTATAGAGGATAGGATAGGATAGAGGATAGGATAGGATAGAGGATAGGATAGGATAGAGGATAGGTTATAATAGAGGATAGGATAGGATAGAGGATCGGATAGAGGATAGGATAGGATAGGATAGGATGGGATAGAGGATAGGATCGGATAGAGGATAGGATAGGATAGAGGATAGAGGATATGATAGGATAGGATAGGATGGGATAGAGGATAGGATCGGATAGAGGATAGGATAGGATAGAGGATAGGATAGGAAAGAGGGTAGGATAGGATAGAGGATAGGAAATAATAGAGGATAGGATAGGATAGAGGATAGGATAGGATAGAGGATAGGATAAAATAGAGGCTAGGATAAAATAGAGGCTAGGATAGGATAGAGGATCGGATAGAGGATAGGATAGGATAGAGAATAGGATAGGATAGAGGATAGGATTGGAAAGAGGGTAGGATAGGATAGAGGAGAGGATAGGATAGAGGATAGGATAGGATAGAGGATAGAATAGGATAGATGATAGGATAGGATAGAGGATCGGATAGAGGATAGGATAGGATAGAGGATGGTATAGAGGGTAGGATAGAGGATAGGATAGGATAGAGTATAGGATAGGATACGATAGAGGATAGGATGGATGATAGGATAGGATAGAGGATAGGATAGGATAGAGGATAGGTTATAATAGAGGATAGGATAGGATAGAGGATAGGATAGAATAGGATAGAGATAGGATAGGATAGGGGATAGGATAGGATAGAGGATAAGAAATAATAGAGGATAGGATAGGATAGAGGATAGGATAGGATAGAGGATAGGATAGTATAGAGGATAGGATAGGAGAGAGGATACAATAGGATCGAGGATAGGATAGGATAGAGGATAGGATAGGATAGAGGATAGGATAGTATAGAGTATAGGATAGGATAGAGGATAGGATAGGATAGAGGATAGGATAGGATAGAGGATAGGATAGGATAGAGGATAGGATGGAGGATAGGATAGAGGATAGGATAGAGGATAGGATAGGATAGAGGATAGGATAGGATAGAGGATAGGATAGGATAGAGGATAGGATAGGATAGAGGATAGGATAGGATAGAGGATAGGATAGGATAGAGGATAGGATAAAATAGAGGCTAGGATAGGATAGAGGATCGGATAGAGGATAGGATAGGATAGAGGATAGGATTGGAAAGAGGGTACGATAGGATAGAGGAGAGGATAGGATAGAGGATAGGATAGGATAGAGGATAGGATAGAATAGGATAGAGGATAGGATAGGATAGAGGATAGGATAGGATAGAGGATAGGATAGGATAGAGGATAGGATAGGATAGAGGATAGGATAGGATAGAGGATAGAATTGGATAGATGATAGGATAGGATAGAGGATAGGATAGGATAGAGGATAGGATAGGATAGAGGATAGGATAGGATAGAGGATAGGATAGGATAGAGGATAGGATAGGATAGAGGATAGGATAGGATAGAGGATAGGATAAAATAGAGGCTAGGATAGGATAGAGGATCGGATAGAGGATAGGATAGGATAGAGGATAGGATTGGAAAGAGGGTACGATAGGATAGAGGAGAGGATAGGATAGAGGATAGGATAGGATAGAGGATAGGATAGAATAGGATAGAGGATAGGATAGGATAGAGGATAGGATAGGATAGAGGATAGGATAGGATAGAGGATAGGATAGGATAGAGGATAGGATAGGATAGAGGATAGAATTGGATAGATGATAGGATAGGATAGAGGATAGGATAGAGGATAGGATAGGATAGAGGATAGGATAGGATAGAGGATAGGATAGGATAGAGGATAGGATAGGATAGAGGATAGGATAGGATAGAGGATAGGATAGGATAGAGGATAGGATAGGATAGAGGATAGGATAGGATAGAGGATAGGATAGGATAGAGGATAGGATAGGATAGAGGGTAGGATGGAGGATAGGATAGAGGATAGGATAGAGGATAGGATAGGATAGGGGATAGGATAGGATAGAGGATCGGATAGAGGATAGGATAGATGATAGGATAGGATAGAGGATAGGATAGGATAGAGGATAGGATAGGATAGAGGATAGGATAGGATAGAGGATAGGATAGGATAGAGGATAGGATGGAGGATAGGATAGAGGATAGGATAGAGGATAGGATAGGATAGAGGATAGGATAGGATAGAGGATAGGATAGGATAGAGGATAGGATAGGATAGAGGATAGGATAGGATAGAGGATAGGATAGGATAGAGGATATAATGGGATAGAGGATAGGATAGGATAGAGGATAGGATAGGATAGAGGATAGGATAGGATAGTGGATAGGATAGGATAGAGGATAGGATAGGATAGAGGAAAGGATAGGATAGAGGATCGGATAGAGGATAGGATAGGATAGAGGATAGGATAGGATAGAGGATAGGATAGGATAGAGGATAGGATAGGATAGAGGATAGGATAAAATAGAGCCTAGGATACGACAGAGGATCGGATAGAGGATAGGATAGGATAGAGGATAGGATAGGAGAGAGGATCGGATAGAGGATAGGATAGGAGAGAGGATGGGATAGGATAGAGGATAGGATAGGATAGAGGATAGGATGGGATAGAGGACAGGTTAGGATAGAGGATAGGATAGGATATATGATAGGATAGGATAGAGGATAGTATAGGATAGAGGATAGGATAGGATAGAGGATAGGATAAAATAGAGGCTAGGATAGGATAGAGGATCGGATAGAGGATAGGATAGGATAGAGGATAGGATTGGAAAGAGGGTAGGATAGGATAGAGGATAGGATAGGATAGAGGAAATGATAGGATAGAGGATCGGATAGAGGATAGGATAGGATAGAGGATAGGATAGGAAAGAGGGTAGGGTAGGATAGAGGAGAGGATAGGATAGAGTATAGGATAGGATAGAGGATAGGATAGGATAGTGGATAGGATAGTATAGAGGATAGGATAGGATAGAGGATAGGATAGGATAGAGGAAAGGATAGGATAGAGGATAGGATAGGATAGAGGATAGGATAGAGGATAGGATAGGATAGAGGATAGGATAGGATAGAGGATAGGATAGGATAGAGGATAGGATAGGATAGAGGATAGGATAGAGGATAGGATAGGATAGAGGATAGGATAGGATAGAGGATAGGATAGGATAGAGGATAGGATAGGATAGAGGATAGGATAGGATAGAGGATAGGATAAAATAGAGCCTAGGATAGGACAGAGGATCGGATAGAGGATAGGATAGGATAGAAGATAGGATAGGATAGAGGATAGGATAAGAGAGAGGATCGGATAGAGGATAGGATAGGAGAGAGGATGGGATAGGATAGAGGATAGGATAGGATAGAGGATAGGATGGGATAGAGGACAGGTTAGGATAGAGGATAGGATAGGATATATGATAGGATAGGATAGAGGAAAGGATAGGATAGAGGATAGGATAGGATAGAGGATAGGATAGAGGATAGGATAGGATAGAGGATAGGATAGGATAGAGGATAGGATAGGATAGAGGATAGGATAGGATAGAGGATAGGATAGAGGATAGGATAGGATAGAGGATAGGATAGGATAGAGGATAGGATAGGATAGAGGATAGGATAGGATAGAGGATAGGATAGGATAGAGGATAGGATAAAATAGAGCCTAGGATAGGACAGAGGATCGGATAGAGGATAGGATAGGATAGAAGATAGGATAGGATAGAGGATAGGATAAGAGAGAGGATCTTATAGAGGATAGGATAGGAGAGAGGATGGGATAGGATAGAGGATAGGATAGGATAGAGGATAGGATGGGATAGAGGACAGGTTAGGATAGAGGATAGGATAGGATATATGATAGGATAGGATAGAGGATAGTATAGGATAGAGGATAGGATAGGATAGAGGATAGGATAAAATAGAGGCTAGGATAGGATAGAGGATCGGATAGAGGATAGGATAGGATAGAAGATAGGATAGGATAGAGGATAGGATAGGAGAGAGGATCGGATAGAGGATAGGATAGGAGAGAGGATGGGATAGGATAGAGGATAGGATAGGATAGAGGAGAGGATGGGATAGAGGACAGGTTATAATAGAGGATAGGATAGGATAGAGGATAGGATAGAATAGGATAGAGATAGGATAGGATAGGGGATAGGATAGGATAGAGGATAAGAAATAATAGAGGATAGGATAGGATAGAGGATAGGATAGGATAGAGGATAGGATAAAATAGAGGCTAGGATAAAATAGAGGCTAGGATAGGATAGAGGATCGGATAGAGGATAGGATAGGATAGAGAATAGGATAGGATAGAGGATAGGATTGGAAAGAGGGTAGGATAGGATAGAGGAGAGGATAGGATAGAGGATAGGATAGGATAGAGGATAGAATAGGATAGATGATAGGATAGGATAGAGGATCGGATAGAGGATAGGATAGGATAGAGGATGGTATAGAGGGTAGGATAGAGGATAGGATAGGATAGAGTATAGGATAGGATAGAGGATAGGATAGGATAGAGGATAGGATAGAGGATAGGATAGGATAGAGGATAGGATAGGATAGAGGATAGGATAGGATAGAGGATAGGATAGGATAGAGGATAGGATAAAATAGAGCCTAGGATAGGACAGAGGATCGGATAGAGGATAGGATAGGATAGAAGATAGGATAGGATAGAGGATAGGATAAGAGAGAGGATCGGATAGAGGATAGGATAGGAGAGAGGATGGGATAGGATAGAGGATAGGATAGGATAGAGGATAGGATGGGATAGAGGACAGGTTAGGATAGAGGATAGGATAGGATATATGATAGGATAGGATAGAGGAAAGGATAGGATAGAGGATAGGATAGGATAGAGGATAGGATAGAGGATAGGATAGGATAGAGGATAGGATAGGATAGAGGATAGGATAGGATAGAGGATAGGATAGGATAGAGGATAGGATAGAGGATAGGATAGGATAGAGGATAGGATAGAATAGAGGATAGGATAGGATAGAGGATAGGATAGGATAGAGGATAGGATAAAATAGAGCCTAGGATAGGACAGAGGATCGGATAGAGGATAGGATAGGATAGAAGATAGGATAGGATAGAGGATAGGATAAGAGAGAGGATCTTATAGAGGATAGGATAGGAGAGAGGATGGGATAGGATAGAGGATAGGATAGGATAGAGGATAGGATGGGATAGAGGACAGGTTAGGATAGAGGATAGGATAGGATATATGATAGGATAGGATAGAGGATAGTATAGGATAGAGGATAGGATAGGATAGAGGATAGGATAAAATAGAGGCTAGGATAGGATAGAGGATCGGATAGAGGATAGGATAGGATAGAAGATAGGATAGGATAGAGGATAGGATAGGAGAGAGGATCGGATAGAGGATAGGATAGGAGAGAGGATGGGATAGGATAGAGGATAGGATAGGATAGAGGAGAGGATGGGATAGAGGACAGGTTATAATAGAGGATAGGATAGGATAGAGGATAGGATAGAATAGGATAGAGATAGGATAGGATAGGGGATAGGATAGGATAGAGGATAAGAAATAATAGAGGATAGGATAGGATAGAGGATAGGATAGGATAGAGGATAGGATAAAATAGAGGCTAGGATAAAATAGAGGCTAGGATAGGATAGAGGATCGGATAGAGGATAGGATAGGATAGAGAATAGGATAGGATAGAGGATAGGATTGGAAAGAGGGTAGGATAGGATAGAGGAGAGGATAGGATAGAGGATAGGATAGGATAGAGGATAGAATAGGATAGATGATAGGATAGGATAGAGGATCGGATAGAGGATAGGATAGGATAGAGGATGGTATAGAGGGTAGGATAGAGGATAGGATAGGATAGAGTATAGGATAGGATACGATAGAGGATAGGATAGATGATAGGATAGGATAGAGGATAGGATAGGATAGAGGATAGGATAGGATAGAGGATAGGATGGAGGATAGGATGGAGGATAGGATGGAGGATAGGATAGAGGATAGGATAGAGGATAGGATAGGATAGAGGATAGGATAGGATAGGATAGAGGATAGGATAGGATAGAGGATAGGATAGGATAGAGGATAGGATAGGATAGAGGATAGGATAGAATAGGATAGACATAGGATAGGATAGGAGATAGGATAGGATAGAGGATAGGAAATAATAGAGGATAGGATAGGATAGAGGATAGGATAGGATAGAGGATAGGATAAAATAGAGGGTAGGATAGGATAGAGGATCGGATAGAGGATAGGATAGGATAGAGAATAGGATAGGATAGAGGATAGGATTGGAAAGAGGGTAGGATAGGATAGAGGAGAGGATAGGATAGAGGATAGGATAGAGGATAGGATAGGATAGAGGATAGGATAGGATAGAGGATAGGATAGGATAGAGGATAGGATAGGATAGAGGATAGGATAGTATAGAGGATAGGATAGGAGAGAGGATATAATAGGATCGAGGATAGGATAGGATAGAGGATAGGATAGGATAGAGGATAGGATAGTATAGAGTATAGGATAGGATAGAGGATAGGATAGGATAGAGGATAGGATAGGATAGAGGATGGGATAGGATAGAGGATAGGATAGGATAGAGGATAGGATGGAGGATAGGATAGAGGATAGGATAGAGGATAGGATAGGATAGAGGATAGGATAGGATAGAGGATAGGATAGGATAGAGGATAGGATAGGATAGAGGATAGGATAGGATAGAGGATAGGGTAGGATAGAGGATAGGATAAAATAGAGGCTAGGATAGGATAGAGGATCGGATAGAGGATAGGATAGGATAGAGGATAGGATTGGAAAAAGGGTACGATAGGATAGAGGAGAGGATAGGATAGAGGATAGGATAGGATAGAGGATAGGATAGAATAGGATAGAGGATAGGATAGGATAGAGGATAGGATAGGATAGAGGATAGGATAGGATAGAGGATAGGATAGGATAGAGGATAGGATAGGATAGAGGATAGAATTGGATAGATGATAGGATAGGATAGAGGATCGGATAGAGGATAGGATAGGATAGAGGATGGTATAGAGGGTAGGATAGAGGATAGGATAGGATAGAGTATAGGATAGGATACGATAGAGGATAGGATAGAGGATAGGATAGGATAGAGGATAGGATAGGATAGAGGATAGGATAGGATAGAGGATAGGATAGGATAGAGGATAGGATAGGATAGAGGATAGGATAGGATAGAGGATAGGATAGGATAGAGGATAGGATAGGATAGAGGATAGGATAGGATAGAGGATAGGATAGGATAGAGGATAGGATAGGATAGAGGATAGGATAGGATAGAGGATAGGATAGGATAGAGGATAGGATAGGATAGAGGGTAGGATGGAGGATAGGATAGAGGATAGGATAGAATAGGATAGACATAGGATAGGATAGGGGATAGGATAGGATAGAGGATAAGAAATAATAGAGGATAGGATAGGATAGAGGATAGGATAGGATAGAGGATAGGATAAAATAGAGGCTAGGATAAAATAGAGGCTAGGATAAAATAGAGGCTAGGATAGGATAGAGGATCGGATAGAGGATAGGATAGGATAGAGAATAGGATAGGATAGAGGATAGGATTGGAAAGAGGGTAGGATAGGATAGAGGAGAGGATAGGATAGAGGATAGGATAGGATAGAGGATAGAATAGGATAGATGATAGGATAGGATAGAGGATAGGATAGAGGATCGGATAGAGGATAGGATAGGATAGAGGATGGTATAGAGGGTAGGATAGAGGATAGGATAGGATAGAGTATAGGATAGGATACGATAGAGGATAGGATAGATGATAGGATAGGATAGAGGATAGGATAGGATAGAGGATAGGATGGAGGATAGGATGGAGGATAGGATGGAGGATAGGATAGAGGATAGGATAGAGGATAGGATAGGATAGAGGATAGGATAGGATAGGATAGAGGATAGGATAGGATAGAGGATAGGATAGGATAGAGGATAGGATAGGATAGAGGATAGGATAGAATAGGATAGACATAGGATAGGATAGGAGATAGGATAGGATAGAGGATAGGAAATAATAGAGGATAGGATAGGATAGAGGATAGGATAGGATAGAGGATAGGATAAAATAGAGGCTAGGATAGGATAGAGGATCGGATAGAGGATAGGATAGGATAGAGAATAGGATAGGATAGAGGATAGGATTGGAAAGAGGGTAGGATAGGATAGAGGAGAGGATAGGATATATGATAGGATAGGATAGAGGAAAGGATAGGATAGAGGATAGGATAGGATAGAGGATAGGATAGAGGATAGGATAGGATAGAGGATAGGATAGGATAGAGGATAGGATAGGATAGAGGATAGGATAGGATAGAGGATAGGATAGAGGATAGGATAGGATAGAGGATAGGATAGGATAGAGGATAGGATAGGATAGAGGATAGGATAGGATAGAGGATAGGATAAAATAGAGCCTAGGATAGGACAGAGGATCGGATAGAGGATAGGATAGGATAGAAGATAGGATAGGATAGAGGATAGGATAAGAGAGAGGATCTTATAGAGGATAGGATAGGAGAGAGGATGGGATAGGATAGAGGATAGGATAGGATAGAGGATAGGATGGGATAGAGGACAGGTTAGGATAGAGGATAGGATAGGATATATGATAGGATAGGATAGAGGATAGTATAGGATAGAGGATAGGATAGGATAGAGGATAGGATAAAATAGAGGCTAGGATAGGATAGAGGATCGGATAGAGGATAGGATAGGATAGAAGATAGGATAGGATAGAGGATAGGATAGGAGAGAGGATCGGATAGAGGATAGGATAGGAGAGAGGATGGGATAGGATAGAGGATAGGATAGGATAGAGGAGAGGATGGGATAGAGGACAGGTTATAATAGAGGATAGGATAGGATAGAGGATAGGATAGAATAGGATAGAGATAGGATAGGATAGGGGATAGGATAGGATAGAGGATAAGAAATAATAGAGGATAGGATAGGATAGAGGATAGGATAGGATAGAGGATAGGATAAAATAGAGGCTAGGATAAAATAGAGGCTAGGATAGGATAGAGGATCGGATAGAGGATAGGATAGGATAGAGAATAGGATAGGATAGAGGATAGGATTGGAAAGAGGGTAGGATAGGATAGAGGAGAGGATAGGATAGAGGATAGGATAGGATAGAGGATAGAATAGGATAGATGATAGGATAGGATAGAGGATCGGATAGAGGATAGGATAGGATAGAGGATGGTATAGAGGGTAGGATAGAGGATAGGATAGGATAGAGTATAGGATAGGATACGATAGAGGATAGGATAGATGATAGGATAGGATAGAGGATAGGATAGGATAGAGGATAGGATAGGATAGAGGATAGGATGGAGGATAGGATGGAGGATAGGATGGAGGATAGGATAGAGGATAGGATAGAGGATAGGATAGGATAGAGGATAGGATAGGATAGGATAGAGGATAGGATAGGATAGAGGATAGGATAGGATAGAGGATAGGATAGGATAGAGGATAGGATAGAATAGGATAGACATAGGATAGGATAGGAGATAGGATAGGATAGAGGATAGGAAATAATAGAGGATAGGATAGGATAGAGGATAGGATAGGATAGAGGATAGGATAAAATAGAGGGTAGGATAGGATAGAGGATCGGATAGAGGATAGGATAGGATAGAGAATAGGATAGGATAGAGGATAGGATTGGAAAGAGGGTAGGATAGGATAGAGGAGAGGATAGGATAGAGGATAGGATAGAGGATAGGATAGGATAGAGGATAGGATAGGATAGAGGATAGGATAGGATAGAGGATAGGATAGGATAGAGGATAGGATAGTATAGAGGATAGGATAGGAGAGAGGATATAATAGGATCGAGGATAGGATAGGATAGAGGATAGGATAGGATAGAGGATAGGATAGTATAGAGTATAGGATAGGATAGAGGATAGGATAGGATAGAGGATAGGATAGGATAGAGGATGGGATAGGATAGAGGATAGGATAGGATAGAGGATAGGATGGAGGATAGGATAGAGGATAGGATAGAGGATAGGATAGGATAGAGGATAGGATAGGATAGAGGATAGGATAGGATAGAGGATAGGATAGGATAGAGGATAGGATAGGATAGAGGATAGGGTAGGATAGAGGATAGGATAAAATAGAGGCTAGGATAGGATAGAGGATCGGATAGAGGATAGGATAGGATAGAGGATAGGATTGGAAAAAGGGTACGATAGGATAGAGGAGAGGATAGGATAGAGGATAGGATAGGATAGAGGATAGGATAGAATAGGATAGAGGATAGGATAGGATAGAGGATAGGATAGGATAGAGGATAGGATAGGATAGAGGATAGGATAGGATAGAGGATAGGATAGGATAGAGGATAGAATTGGATAGATGATAGGATAGGATAGAGGATCGGATAGAGGATAGGATAGGATAGAGGATGGTATAGAGGGTAGGATAGAGGATAGGATAGGATAGAGTATAGGATAGGATACGATAGAGGATAGGATAGAGGATAGGATAGGATAGAGGATAGGATAGGATAGAGGATAGGATAGGATAGAGGATAGGATAGGATAGAGGATAGGATAGGATAGAGGATAGGATAGGATAGAGGATAGGATAGGATAGAGGATAGGATAGGATAGAGGATAGGATAGGATAGAGGATAGGATAGGATAGAGGATAGGATAGGATAGAGGATAGGATAGGATAGAGGATAGGATAGGATAGAGGGTAGGATGGAGGATAGGATAGAGGATAGGATAGAATAGGATAGACATAGGATAGGATAGGGGATAGGATAGGATAGAGGATAAGAAATAATAGAGGATAGGATAGGATAGAGGATAGGATAGGATAGAGGATAGGATAAAATAGAGGCTAGGATAAAATAGAGGCTAGGATAAAATAGAGGCTAGGATAGGATAGAGGATCGGATAGAGGATAGGATAGGATAGAGAATAGGATAGGATAGAGGATAGGATTGGAAAGAGGGTAGGATAGGATAGAGGAGAGGATAGGATAGAGGATAGGATAGGATAGAGGATAGAATAGGATAGATGATAGGATAGGATAGAGGATAGGATAGAGGATCGGATAGAGGATAGGATAGGATAGAGGATGGTATAGAGGGTAGGATAGAGGATAGGATAGGATAGAGTATAGGATAGGATACGATAGAGGATAGGATAGATGATAGGATAGGATAGAGGATAGGATAGGATAGAGGATAGGATGGAGGATAGGATGGAGGATAGGATGGAGGATAGGATAGAGGATAGGATAGAGGATAGGATAGGATAGAGGATAGGATAGGATAGGATAGAGGATAGGATAGGATAGAGGATAGGATAGGATAGAGGATAGGATAGGATAGAGGATAGGATAGAATAGGATAGACATAGGATAGGATAGGAGATAGGATAGGATAGAGGATAGGAAATAATAGAGGATAGGATAGGATAGAGGATAGGATAGGATAGAGGATAGGATAAAATAGAGGCTAGGATAGGATAGAGGATCGGATAGAGGATAGGATAGGATAGAGAATAGGATAGGATAGAGGATAGGATTGGAAAGAGGGTAGGATAGGATAGAGGAGAGGATAGGATAGAGGATAGGATAGAGGATAGGATAGGATAGAGGATAGGATAGGATAGAGGATAGGATAGGATAGAGGATAGGATAGGATAGAGGATAGGATAGTATAGAGGATAGGATAGGAGAGAGGATACAATAGGATCGAGGATAGGATAGGATAGAGGATAGGATAGGATAGAGGATAGGATAGTATAGAGTATAGGATAGGATAGAGGATAGGATAGGATAGAGGATAGGATAGGATAGAGGATGGGATAGGATAGAGGATAGGATAGGATAGAGGATAGGATGGAGGATAGGATAGAGGATAGGATAGAGGATAGGATAGGATAGAGGATAGGATAGGATAGAGGATAGGATAGGATAGAGGATAGGATAGGATAGAGGATAGGATAGGATAGAGGATAGGGTAGGATAGAGGATAGGATAAAATAGAGGCTAGGATAGGATAGAGGATCGGATAGAGGATAGGATAGGATAGAGGATAGGATTGGAAAGAGGGTACGATAGGATAGAGGAGAGGATAGGATAGAGGATAGGATAGGATAGAGGATAGGATAGAATAGGATAGAGGATAGGATAGGATAGAGGATAGGATAGGATAGAGGATAGGATAGAGGATAGGATAGGATAGAGGATAGAATTGGATAGATGATAGGATAGGATAGAGGATCGGATAGAGGATAGGATAGGATAGAGGATGGTATAGAGGGTAGGATAGAGGATAGGATAGGATAGAGTATAGGATAGGATACGATAGAGGATAGGATAGAGGATAGGATAGGATAGAGGATAGGATAGGATAGAGGATAGGATAGGATAGAGGATAGGATAGGATAGAGGATAGGATAGGATAGAGGATAGGATAGGATAGAGGATAGGATAGGATAGAGGATAGGATAGGATAGAGGATAGGATAGGATAGAGGATAGGATAGGATAGAGGATAGGATAGGATAGAGGATAGGATAGGATAGAGGATAGGATAGGATAGAGGGTAGGATGGAGGATAGGATAGAGGATAGGATAGAGGATAGGATAGGATAGGGGATAGGATAGGATAGAGGATCGGATAGAGGATAGGATAGATGATAGGATAGGATAGAGGATAGGATAGGATAGAGGATAGGATAGGATAGAGGATAGGATAGGATAGAGGATAGGATAGGATAGAGGATAGGATAGGATAGAGGATAGGATAGGATAGAGGATAGGATAGGATAGAGGATAGGATGGAGGATAGGATAGAGGATAGGATAGAGGATAGGATAGGATAGAGGATAGGATAGGATAGAGGATAGGATAGGATAGAGGATAGGATAGGATAGAGGATAGGATAGGATAGAGGATAGGATAGGATAGAGGATAGGATAGGATAGAGGATATAATGGGATAGAGGATAGGATAGGATAGAGGATAGGATAGGATAGAGGATAGGATAGGATAGTGGATAGGATAGGATAGAGGATAGGATAGGATAGAGGAAAGGATAGGATAGAGGATCGGATAGAGGATAGGATAGGATAGAGGATAGGATAGGATAGAGGATAGGATAGGATAGAGGATAGGATAGGATAGAGGATAGGATAGGATAGAGGATAGGATAGGATAGAGGATAGGATAGGATAGAGGATAGGATAGAGGATAGGATAAAATACAGCCTAGGATACGACAGAGGATCGGATAGAGGATAGGATAGGATAGAGGATAGGATAGGAGAGAGGATCGGATAGAGGATAGGATAGGAGAGAGGATGGGATAGGATAGAGGATAGGATAGGATAGAGGATAGGATGGGATAGAGGACAGGTTAGGATAGAGGATAGGATAGGATATATGATAGGATAGGATAGAGTATAGTATAGGATAGAGGATAGGATAGGATAGAGGATAGGATAAAATAGAGGCTAGGATAGGATAGAGGATCGGATAGAGGATAGGATAGGATAGAGGATAGGATTGGAAAGAGGGTAGGATAGGATAGAGGATAGGATAGGATAGAGGAAACGATAGGATAGAGGATCGGATAGAGGATAGGATAGGATAGAGGATAGGATAGGAAAGAGGGTAGGGTAGGATAGAGGAGAGGATAGGATAGAGTATAGGATAGGATAGAGGATAGGATAGGATAGTGGATAGGATAGTATAGAGGATAGGATAGGATAGAGGATAGGATAGGATAGAGGAAAGGATAGGATAGAGGATAGGATAGGATAGAGGATAGGATAGAGGATAGGATAGGATAGAGGATAGGATAGGATAGAGGATAGGATAGGATAGAGGATAGGATAGGATAGAGGATAGGATAGGATAGAGGATAGGATAGGATAGAGGATAGGATAAAATAGAGCCTAGGATAGGACAGAGGATCGGATAGAGGATAGGATAGGATAGAAGATAGGATAGGATAGAGGATAGGATAGGAGAGAGGATCGGATAGAGGATAGGATAGGAGAGAGGATGGGATAGGATATAGGATAGGATAGGATAGAGGATAGGATGGGATAGAGGACAGGTTAGGATAGAGGATAGGATAGGATATATGATAGGATAGGATAGAGGATAGTATAGGATAGAGGATAGGATAGGATAGAGGAAAGGATAGGATAGAGGATCGGATAGAGGATAGGATAGGATAGAGGATAGGATAGGAAAGAGGGTAGGATAGGATAGAGGAGAGGATATGATAGAGGATAGGATAGGATAGAGGATAGGTTATAATAGAGGATAGGATAGGAGAGAGGTTCGGATAGAGGATAGGATAGGAGAGAGGATAGGATGGGATAGAGGATAGGATAGGATAGAGGATAGGATGGGATAGAGGATAGGATAGGATAGAGGATAGGATAGGATATATGAGAGGATAGGATAGAGGATAGGATAGGATAGAGGATAGGATAGGATAGAGGATAGGATAGGATAGAGGATAGGATAGGATAGAGGATAGGATAGGATAGAGGATAGGATAGGATAGAGGATAGGATAGGATAGAGGATAGGATAGGATAGAGGATAGGATAGGATAGAGGATAGGATAGGATAGAGGATAGGATAGGATAGAGGATAGGATAGGATAGAGGATAGGATAGGATAGAGGGTAGGATGGAGGATAGGATAGAGGATAGGATAGAGGATAGGATAGGATAGGGGATAGGATAGGATAGAGGATCGGATAGAGGATAGGATAGATGATAGGATAGGATAGAGGATAGGATAGGATAGAGGATAGGATAGGATAGAGGATAGGATAGGATAGAGGATAGGATAGGATAGAGGATAGGATAGGATAGAGGATAGGATAGGATAGAGGATAGGATAGGATAGAGGATAGGATAGGATAGAGGATAGGATGGAGGATAGGATAGAGGATAGGATAGAGGATAGGATAGGATAGAGGATAGGATAGGATAGAGGATAGGATAGGATAGAGGATAGGATAGGATAGAGGATAGGATAGGATAGAGGATAGGATAGGATAGAGGATAGGATAGGATAGAGGATATAATGGGATAGAGGATAGGATAGGATAGAGGATAGGATAGGATAGAGGATAGGATAGGATAGTGGATAGGATAGGATAGAGGATAGGATAGGATAGAGGAAAGGATAGGATAGAGGATCGGATAGAGGATAGGATAGGATAGAGGATAGGATAAAATAGAGCCTAGGATAGGACAGAGGATCGGATAGAGGATAGGATAGGATAGAAGATAGGATAGGATAGAGGATAGGATAGGAGAGAGGATCGGATAGAGGATAGGATAGGAGAGAGGATGGGATAGGATAGAGGATAGGATAGGATAGAGGAAATGATAGGATAGAGGATAGGATAGGATAGAGGATAGGATAGAGGATAGGATAGGATAGAGGATAGGATAGGATAGAGGATAGGATAGGATAGAGGATAGGATAGGATAGAGGATAGGGTAAAATAGAGCCTAGGATAGGACAGAGGATCGGATAGAGGATAGGATAGGATAGAAGATAGGATAGGATAGAGGATAGGATAGGAGAGAGGGTCGGATAGAGGATAGGATAGGAGAGAGGATGGGATAGGATAGAGGATAGGATAGGATAGAGGATAGGATGGGATAGAGGACAGGTTAGGATAGAGGATAGGATAGGATATATGATAGGATAGGATAGAGGATAGTATAGGATAGAGGATAGGATAGGATAGAGGATAGGATAAAATAGAGGCTAGGATAGGATAGAGGATCGGATAGAGGATAGGATAGGATAGAGGATAGGATTGGAAAGAGGATAGGATAGGATAGAGGATAGGATAGGATATATGAGAGGATAGGATAGAGGATAGGATAGGATAGAGGATAGGATAGGATAGAGGATAGGATAGGATAGAGGATAGGATAAAATAGAGCCTAGGATAGGACAGAGGATCTGATAGAGGATAGGATAGGATAGAAGATAGGATAGGATAGAGGATAGGATAGGAGAGAGGATCGGATAGAGGATAGGATAGGAGAGAGGATGGGATAGGATAGAGGATAGGATAGGATAGAGGATAGGATGGGATAGAGGACAGGTTAGGATAGAGGATAGGATAGGATATATGATAGGATAGGATAGAGGATAGGATAGGATAGAGGATAGGATTGGAAAGAGGGTAGGATAGGATAGAGGAGAGGATCGGATAGAGGATAGGATAGGAGAGAGGATCGGATAGAGGATAGGATAGGAGAGAGGATAGGGTAGGATAGAGGATAGGATAGTTATAGAGGATAGGATAGGATAGAGGATAGGATAGGATAGAGAATAGGATAGGATAGAGGATAGGATTGGAAAGAGGGTAGGATAGGATAGAGGAGAGGATAGGATAGAGGATAGGATAGGATAGAGGATAGAATAGGATAGATGATAGGATAGGATAGAGGATCGGATAGAGGATAGGATAGGATAGAGGATGGTATAGAGGGTAGGATAGAGGATAGGATAGGATAGAGTATAGGATAGGATACGATAGAGGATAGGATAGATGATAGGATAGGATAGAGGATAGGATAGGATAGAGGATAGGATAGGATAGAGGATAGGATAGGATAGAGGATAGGATGGAGGATAGGATGGAGGATAGGATAGAGGATAGGATAGAGGATAGGATAGGATAGAGGATAGGATAGGATAGAGGATAGGATAGGATAGAGGATAGGATAGGAAAGAGGGTAGGATAGGATAGAGGAGAGGATAGGATAGAATATAGGATAGGATAGAGGATAGGATAGGATAGAGGATAGGATAGTATAGAGGATAGGATAGGAGAGAGGATCGGATAGAGGATAGGATAGGAGAGAGGATAGGGTAGGATAGAGGATAGGATGGGATAGAGGATAGGATGGGATAGAGGATAGGATAGGATAGAGGATAGGATAGGATATATGATAGGATAGGATAGAGGATAGGATAGGATAGAGGATAGGATAGGATAGAGGATAGGATAAAATACAGCCTAGGATACGACAGAGGATCGGATAGAGGATAGGATAGGATAGAGGATAGGATAGGAGAGAGGATCGGATAGAGGATAGGATAGGAGAGAGGATGGGATAGGATAGAGGATAGGATAGGATAGAGGATAGGATGGGATAGAGGACAGGTTAGGATAGAGGATAGGATAGGATATATGATAGGATAGGATAGAGTATAGTATAGGATAGAGGATAGGATAGGATAGAGGATAGGATAAAATAGAGGCTAGGATAGGATAGAGGATCGGATAGAGGATAGGATAGGATAGAGGATAGGATTGGAAAGAGGGTAGGATAGGATAGAGGATAGGATAGGATAGAGGAAACGATAGGATAGAGGATCGGATAGAGGATAGGATAGGATAGAGGATAGGATAGGAAAGAGGGTAGGGTAGGATAGAGGAGAGGATAGGATAGAGTATAGGATAGGATAGAGGATAGGATAGGATAGTGGATAGGATAGTATAGAGGATAGGATAGGATAGAGGATAGGATAGGATAGAGGAAAGGATAGGATAGAGGATAGGATAGGATAGAGGATAGGATAGAGGATAGGATAGGATAGAGGATAGGATAGGATAGAGGATAGGATAGGATAGAGGATAGGATAGGATAGAGGATAGGATAGGATAGAGGATAGGATAGGATAGAGGATAGGATAAAATAGAGCCTAGGATAGGACAGAGGATCGGATAGAGGATAGGATAGGATAGAAGATAGGATAGGATAGAGGATAGGATAGGAGAGAGGATTGGATAGAGGATAGGATAGGAGAGAGGATGGGATAGGATAGAGGATAGGATAGGATAGAGGATAGGATGGGATAGAGGACAGGTTAGGATAGAGGATAGGATAGGATATATGATAGGATAGGATAGAGGATAGTATAGGATAGAGGATAGGATAGGATAGAGGAAAGGATAGGATAGAGGATCGGATAGAGGATAGGATAGGATAGAGGATAGGATAGGAAAGAGGGTAGGATAGGATAGAGGAGAGGATATGATAGAGGATAGGATAGGATAGAGGATAGGTTATAATAGAGGATAGGATAGGAGAGAGGTTCGGATAGAGGATAGGATAGGAGAGAGGATAGGATGGGATAGAGGATAGGATAGGATAGAGGATAGGATGGGATAGAGGATAGGATAGGATAGAGGATAGGATAGGATATATGAGAGGATAGGATAGAGGATAGGATAGGATAGAGGATAGGATAGGATAGAGGATAGGATAGGATAGAGGATAGGATAGGATAGAGGATAGGATAGGATAGAGGATAGGATAGGATAGAGGATAGGATAGGATAGAGGATAGGATAGGATAGAGGATAGGATAGGATAGAGGATAGGATAGGATAGAGGATAGGATAGGATAGAGGATAGGATAAAATAGAGCCTAGGATACGACAGAGGATCGGATAGAGGATAGGATAGGATAGAGGATAGGATAGGAGAGAGGATCGGATAGAGGATAGGATAGGAGAGAGGATGGGATAGGATAGAGGATAGGATAGGATAGAGGATAGGATGGGATAGAGGACAGGTTAGGATAGAGGATAGGATAGGATATATGATAGGATAGGATAGAGGATAGTATAGGATAGAGGATAGGATAGGATAGAGGATAGGATAAAATAGAGGCTAGGATAGGATAGAGGATCGGATAGAGGATAGGATAGGATAGAGGATAGGATTGGAAAGAGGGTAGGATAGGATAGAGGATAGGATAGGATAGAGGAAACGATAGGATAGAGGATCGGATAGAGGATAGGATAGGATAGAGGATAGGATAGGAAAGAGGGTAGGGTAGGATAGAGGAGAGGATAGGATAGAGTATAGGATAGGATAGAGGATAGGATAGGATAGTGGATAGGATAGTATAGAGGATAGGATAGGATAGAGGATAGGATAAAATAGAGCCTAGGATAGGACAGAGGATCGGATAGAGGATAGGATAGGATAGAAGATAGGATAGGATAGAGGATAGGATAGGAGAGAGGATCGGATAGAGGATAGGATAGGAGAGAGGATGGGATAGGATAGAGGATAGGATAGGATAGAGGAAATGATAGGATAGAGGATAGGATAGGATAGAGGATAGGATAGAGGATAGGATAGGATAGAGGATAGGATAGGATAGAGGATAGGATAGGATAGAGGATAGGATAGGATAGAGGATAGGATAGGATAGAGGATAGGATAGGATAGAGGATAGGATAAAATAGAGCCTAGGATAGGACAGAGGATCGGATAGAGGATAGGATAGGATAGAAGATAGGATAGGATAGAGGATAGGATAGGAGAGAGGGTCGGACAGAGGATAGGATAGGAGAGAGGATGGGATAGGATAGAGGATAGGATAGGATAGAGGATAGGATGGGATAGAGGACAGGTTAGGATAGAGGATAGGATAGGATATATGATAGGATAGGATAGAGGATAGTATAGGATAGAGGATAGGATAGGATAGAGTATAGGATAGGATACGATAGAGGATAGGATAGATGATAGGATAGGATAGAGGATAGGATAGGATAGAGGATAGGATAGGATAGAGGATAGGATAGGATAGAGGATAGGATGGAGGATAGGATGGAGGATAGGATAGAGGATAGGATAGAGGATAGGATAGGATAGAGGATAGGATAGGATAGAGGATAGGATAGGATAGAGGATAGGATAGGATAGAGGATAGGATAGGAAAGAGGGTAGGATAGGATAGAGGAGAGGATAGGATAGAATATAGGATAGGATAGAGGATAGGATAGGATAGAGGATAGGATAGTATAGAGGATAGGATAGGAGAGAGGATCGGATAGAGGATAGGATAGGAGAGAGGATAGGGTAGGATAGAGGATAGGATAGGATAGAGGATAGGATGGGATAGAGGATAGGATAGGATAGAGGATAGGATAGGATATATGATAGGATAGGATAGAGGATAGGATAGGATAGAGGATAGGATAGGATAGAGGATAGGATAAAATAGAGGCTAGGATAGGATAGACGATCGGATAGAGGATAGGATAGGATAGAGGATAGGATAGGATAGAGGATAGGATTGGAAAGAGGGTAGGATAGGATAGAGGACAGGTTAGGATAGAGGATAGGATAGGATATATGATAGGATAGGATAGAGGATAGTATAGGATAGAGGATAGGATAGGATAGAGGATAGGATAAAATAGAGGCTAGGATAGGATAGACGATCGGATAGAGGATAGGATAGGATAGAGGATAGGATAGAGGATAGGATAGGATAGAGGATAGGATAGGATAGAGGATAGGATTGGAAAGAGGGTAGGATAGGATAGAGGAGAGGATCGGATAGAGGATAGGATAGGAGAGAGGATCGGATAGAGGATAGGATAGGAGAGAGGATAGGGTAGGATAGAGGATAGGATAGTTATAGAGGATAGGATAGGATAGAGGATAGGATAGGATAGAGAATAGGATAGGATAGAGGATAGGATTGGAAAGAGGGTAGGATAGGATAGAGGAGAGGATAGGATAGAGGATAGGATAGGATAGAGGATAGAATAGGATAGATGATAGGATAGGATAGAGGATCGTATAGAGGATAGGATAGGATAGAGGATGGTATAGAGGGTAGGATAGAGGATAGGATAGGATAGAGTATAGGATAGGATACGATAGAGGATAGGATAGATGATAGGATAGGATAGAGGATAGGATAGGATAGAGGATAGGATAGGATAGAGGATAGGATAGGATAGAGGATAGGATGGAGGATAGGATGGAGGATAGGATAGAGGATAGGATAGAGGATAGGATAGGATAGAGGATAGGATAGGATAGAGGATAGGATAGGATAGAGGATAGGATAGGATAGAGGAGAGGATAGGATAGAATATAGGATAGGATAGAGGATAGGATAGGATAGAGGATAGGATAGTATAGAGGATAGGATAGGAGAGAGGATCGGATAGAGGATAGGATAGGAGAGAGGATAGGGTAGGATAGAGGATAGGATAGGATAGAGGATAGGATGGGATAGAGGATAGGATAGGATAGAGGATAGGATAGGATATATGATAGGATAGGATAGAGGATAGGATAGGATAGAGGATAGGATAGGATAGAGGATAGGATAAAATAGAGGCTAGGATAGGATAGACGATCGGATAGAGGATAGGATAGGATAGAGGATAGGATAGGATAGAGGATAGGATTGGAAAGAGTTTAGGATAGGATAGAGGAGAGGATAGGATTGAGGATAGGATACGATAGAGGATAGGATAGAATAGGATAGAGATAGGATAGGATAGGGGATAGGATAGGATAGAGGTTAGGAAATAATAGAGGATAGGATAGGATAGAGGATCGGATAGAGGATAGGATACGAGAGAGGATAGGATAGGATAGAGGATAGGATAGGATAGAGGATACGATAGAGGATTGGATATGATAGAGGATATTATAGAGGATAGAATAGGATAGATGATACTATAGGATAGAGGATAGGATATGATAGAGTAAACGATATTATACAGGATAGGATAGGGTAGAGGATAGAATAGAGGATAGGATAGAGGCAGGATAGAGGATAGGATAGAAGATAGGATAGGATAGGGGATAGGATAGGATAGAGGATAGGAAATAATAGAGGATAGGATAGGATAGAGGATCGGATAGAGGATAGGATAGGAGAGAGGATAGGATAGGAGAGAGTATAGGATAGGATAGAGGATAGGATAGGATAGAGGATAGGATAGGAGAGAGGATAGGATAGGATAGAGGATAGGATAGGATAGAGGATAGGATAGGATAGAGGATAGGATAGTATAGAGTATAGGATAGGATAGAGGATAGGAGAGGATAGAGGATAGGATAGGATAGAGGATCGGATAGAGGATAGGATAGGATACAGGATAGGATAGGATAGATGATAGCATAGGATAGAGCATAGAATAGGATAGATGATAGGATAGGATAGAGGATCGGATGGAATGTTGGATAGGATAGAGGATCGGATAGAGGATAGGATAGGATAGAGGATGGTATAGAGGGTAGGACAGAGGATAGGATAGGATAGAGTATAGGATAGGATACGATAGAGGATAGGATAGATGATAGGATAGGATAGAGGATAGGATAGGATAGAGGATAGGATAGGATAGAGGATAGGATAGGGTAGAGGATAGGATAGGATAGAGGATAGGATAGGATAGAGGATAGGATAGGATAGAGGATAGGATAGGATAGAGGATAGGATAGGATAGAGGATAGGATAGGATAGAGGGTAGGATGGAGGATAGGATAGAGGATAGGATAGAGGATAGGATAGGATAGGGGATAGGATAGGATAGAGGATCGGATAGAGGATAGGATAGATGATAGGATAGGATAGAGGATAGGATAGGATAGAGGATAGGATAGGATAGAGGATAGGATAGGATAGAGGATAGGATAGGATAGAGGATGGGATAGGATAGAGGATAGGATGGAGGATAGGATAGAGGATAGGATAGAGGATAGGATAGGATAGAGGATAGGATAGGATAGAGGATAGGATAGGATAGAGGATAGGGTAGGATAGAGGATAGGATAGGATAGAGGATAGGATAGGATAGAGGATAGGATTGGATAGAGGATATAATGGGATAGAGGATAGGATAGGATAGAGGATAGGATAGGATAGAGGATAGGATAGGATAGTGGATAGGATAGGATAGAGGATAGGATAGGATAGAGGAAAGGATAGGATAGAGGATCGGATAGAGGATAGGATAGGATAGAGGATAGGATAGGATAGAGGATAGGATAGGAAAGAGGGTAGGATAGGATAGCGGAGAGGATATGATAGAGGATAGGATAGGATAGAGGATAGGTTATAATAGAGGATAGGATAGGAGAGAGGTTCGGATAGAGGATAGGATAGGAGAGAGGATAGGATGGGATAGAGGATAGGATAAGATAGAGGATAGGATGGGATAGAGGATAGGATAGGATAGAGGATAGGATAGGATATATGAGAGGATAGGATAGAGGATAGGATAGGATAGAGGATAGGATAGGATAGAGGATAGGATAGGATAGAGGATAGGATAGGATAGAGGATAGGATAGGATAGGGGATAGGATAGGATAGAGGATAGGATAAAATAGAGCCTAGGATAGGACAGAGGATCGGATAGAGGATAGGATAGGATAGAAGATAGGATAGGATAGAGGATAGGATAGGAGAGAGGATCGGATAGAGGATAGGATAGGAGAGAGGATGGGATAGGATAGAGGATAGGATAGGATAGAGGATAGGATGGGATAGAGGACAGGTTAGGATAGAGGATAGGATAGGATATATGATAGGATAGGATAGAGGATAGTATATGATAGAGGATAGGATAGGATAGAGGATAGGATAAAATAGTGGCTAGGATAGGATAGAGGATCGGATAGAGGATAGGATAGGATAGAGGATAGGATTGGAAAGAGGGTAGGATAGGATAGAGTATAGGATAGGATAGAGGAAACGATAGGATAGAGGATCGGATAGAGGATAGGATAGGATAGAGGATAGGATAGGAAAGAGGGTAGGGTAGGATAGAGGAGAGGATAGAATAGAGGATAGGATAGGAAAGAGGGTAGGATAGGATAGAGGAGAGGATAGGATAGAGTATAGGATAGGAAAGGATAGGATGGGATAGAGGATAGGATCGGATAGAGGATAGGATAGGATAGAGGATAGGATAGGAAAGAGGGTAGGATAGGATAGAGGAGAGGATAGGATAGAGGATAGGATAGGATAGAGGATAGAATAGGATAGATGATAGGATAGTATAGAGGATCGGATAGAGGATAGGATAGGATAGAGGATAGGATAGGATAGAGGATAGGATAGTATAGAGTATAGGATAGGATAGAGGATAGGATAGGATAGAGGATAGGATAGGATAGAGGATCGGATAGAGGATAGGATAGGATACAGGATAGGATAGGATAGATGATAGCATAGGATAGAGGATAGAATAGGATAGATGATAGGATAGGATAGAGGATCGGATGGAATGTTGGATAGGATAGAGGATAGGATAGAGGATAGAATAGAGGATAGGATAGGATAGAGGATAGGATAGGATGGAGGATAGGATAGGATAGAGGATAGGAAATAATAGAGGAGAGGATAGGATAGAGGATCGGATAGAGGATAGGATACGAGAGAGGATAGGATAGGATACAGGATAGGATAGGATAGAGGATACGATAGTGGATTGGATATGATAGAGGATATTATAGAGGATAGAATAGATAGTGGATGATACTATAGGATAGAGGATAGGATATGATAGAGTAAACGATATTATACAGGATAGGATAGGGTAGAGGATTTGATGGAGGATAGGATAGGATACAGGAGAGGATAGAGGCAGGATAGAGGATAGGATAGAAGATAGGATAGGATAGGGGATAGGATAGGATAGAGGATAGGAAATAATAGAGGATAGGATAGGATAGAGGTTCGGATAGAGGATAGGATAGGAGAGAGGATAGGATAGGAGAGAGGATAGGATAGGATAGAGGATAGGATAGGATAGAGGATAGGATAGGATAGAGGATAGGATAGGATAGAGGATAAGATAGTATAGAGGATAGGATAGGAGAGAGGATAGGATAGGATAGAGGATAGGATAGGATAGAGGATAGGATAGGATAGAGGATAGGATAGTATAGAGTATAGGATAGGATAGAGGATAGGATAGGATAGAGGATAGGATAGGATAGAGGATCGGATAGAGGATAGGATAGGATACAGGATAGGATAGGATAGATGATAGCATAGGATAGAGGATAGAATAGGATAGATGATAGGATAGGATAGAGGATCGGATGGAATGTTGGATAGGATAGAGGATAGGATAGAGGATAGAATAGAGGATAGGGTAGGATAGAGGATAGGATAGGATGGAGGATAGGATAGGATAGAGGATAGGATAGGATAGAGGATAGGATGGGATAGAGGATAGGATAGGATAGAGGATAGGATAGGTTAGAGGATAGGATAGGATAGTGATTAGGATAGGATAGAGGATAGGATGGGATAGAGGATAGGATAGGATAGAGGATAGGATAGGTTAGAGGATAGGATAGGATAGTGGGTAGGATAGGATAGAGGATAGGATAGGATAGAGGAAACGATAGGATAGAGGATCGGATAGAGGATAGGATAGGATAGAGGAAACGATAGGATAGAGGATCGGATAGAGGATAGGATAGGATAGGATAGGATGGGATAGAGGATAGGATCGTATAGAGGATAGGATAGGATAGAGGATAGGATAGGAAAGGATAGGATGGGATAGAGGATAGGATCGGATAGAGGATAGGATAGGATAGAGGATAGGATAGGAAAGAGGGTAGGATAGGATAGAGGAGAGGATAGGATAGAGGATAGGATAGGATAGAGGATAGAATAGGATAGATGATAGGATAGGATAGAGGATCGGATAGAGGATAGGATAGGATAGAGGATAGGATAGGATAGAGGATAGGATAGTATAGAGTATAGGATAGGATAGAGGATAGGATAGGATAGAGGATAGGATAGGATAGAGGATCGGATAGAGGATAGGATAGGATACAGGATAGGATAGGATAGATGATAGCATAGGATAGAGGATAGAATAGGATAGATGATAGGATAGGATAGAGGATCGGATGGAATGTTGGATAGGATAGAGGATAGGATAGAGGATAGAATAGAGGATAGGGTAGGATAGAGGATAGGATAGGATGGAGGATAGGATAGGATAGAGGATAGGATAGGATAGAGGATAGGATGGGATAGAGGATAGGATAGGATAGAGGATAGGATAGGTTAGAGGATAGGATAGGATAGTGGTTAGGATAGGATAGAGGATAGGATGGGATAGAGGATAGGATAGGATAGAGGATAGGATAGGTTAGAGGATAGGATAGGATAGTGGGTAGGATAGGATAGAGGATAGGATAGGATAGAGGAAACGATAGGATAGAGGATCGGATAGAGGATAGGATAGGATAGAGGAAACGATAGGATAGAGGATCGGATAGAGGATAGGATAGGATAGGATAGGATGGGATAGAGAATAGGATCGTATAGAGGATAGGATAGGATAGAGGATAGGATAGGAAAGGATAGGATGGGATAGAGGATAGGATCGGATAGAGGATAGGATAGGATAGAGGATAGGATAGGAAAGAGGGTAGGATAGGATAGAGGAGAGGATAGGATAGAGGATAGGATAGGATAGAGGATAGAATAGGATAGATGATAGGATAGGATAGAGGATCGGATAGAGGATAGGATAGGATAGAGGATAGGATAGGGTAGAGGATAGGATAGGATAGAGGATATAATGGGATAGAGGATAGGATAGGATAGAGGATAGGATAGGATAGAGGATAGGATAGGATAGTGGATAGGATAGGATAGAGGATAGGATAGGATAGAGGAAAGGATAGGATAGAGGATCGGATAGAGGATAGGATAGGATAGAGGATAGGATAGGAAAGAGGGTAGGATAGGATAGAGGAGAGGATATGATAGAGGATAGGATAGGATAGAGGATAGGTTATAATAGAGGATAGGATAGTAGAGAGGTTCGGATAGAGGATAGGATAGGAGGGAGGATAGGATAGGATAGAGGATAGGATAGGATAGAGGATAGGATGGGATAGAGGATAGGATAGGATAGAGGATAGGATAGGATATATGATAGGATAGGATAGAGGATAGGATAGGATAGAGGATAGGATAGGATAGAGGATAGGATAAAATAGTGGCTAGGATAGGATAGAGGATCGGATAGAGGGTAGGATAGGATAGAGGATAGGATAGGATAGAGGATAGGTTATAATAGAGGATAGGATAGGAGAGAGGATCGGATAGAGGATAGGATAGGAGAGAGGATAGGATAGGATAGAGGATAGGATAGGATAGAGGATAGGATGGGATAGAGGATAGGTTAGGATAGAGGATAGGATAGGATAGAGGATAGGATAGGATAGAGGATAGGATGGGATAGAGGATAGGATAGGATAGAGGATAGGATAGGATATATGATAGGATAGGATAGAGGATAGGATAGGATAGAGGATAGGATTGGAAAGAGGGTAGGATAGGATAGAGGAGAGGATAGGATAGAGGATAGGATAGGATAGAGGATAGGATAGAATAGGATAGAGATAGGATAGGATAGGGGATAGGATAGGATAGAGGATAGGAAATAATAGAGGATAGGATAGGATAGAGGATAGGATAGGATAGAGGCTAGGATAAAATAGAGGCTAGGATAGGATAGAGGATCGGATAGAGGATAGGATAGGATAGAGAATAGGATAGGATAGAGGATAGGATTGGAAAGAGGCTAGGATAGGATAGAGGAGAGGATAGGATAGAGGATAGGATAGGATAGAGGATAGAATAGGATAGATGATAGGATAGGATAGAGGATCGGATAGAGGATAGGATAGGATAGAGGATGGTATAGAGGGTAGGATAGAGGATAGGATAGGATAGAGTATAGGATAGGATACGATAGAGGATAGGATAGATGATAGGATAGGATAGAGGATAGGATAGGATAGAGGATAGGATAGGATAGAGGATAGGATAGGATAGAGGATAGGATAGGATAGAGGATAGGATAAAATAGAGGCTAGGATAGGATAGACGATCGGATAGAGGATAGGATAGGATAGAGGATAGGATTGGAAAGAGGGTAGGATAGGATAGAGGAGAGGATAGGATTGAGGATAGGATAGGATAGAGGATAGGATAGAATAGGATAGAGATAGGATAGGATAGGGGATAGGATAGGATAGAGGATAGGAAATAATAGAGGATAGGATAGGATAGAGGATCGGATAGAGGATAGGATACGAGAGAGGATAGGATAGGATAGAGGATAGGATAGGATAGAGGATACGATAGAGGATTGGATATGATAGAGGATATTATAGAGGATAGAATAGGATAGATGATACTATAGGATAGAGGATAGGATATGATAGAGTAAACGATATTATACAGGATAGGATAGGGTAGAGGATAGGATGGAGGATAGGATAGGATAGAGGATAGGATAGAGGCAGGATAGAGGATAGGATAGAAGATAGGATAGGATAGGGGATAGGATAGGATAGAGGATAGGAAATAATAGAGGATAGGATAGGATAGAGGATCGGATAGAGGATAGGATAGGAGAGAGGATAGGATAGGAGAGAGGATAGGATAGGATAGAGGATAGGATAGGATAGAGGATAGGATAGGATAGAGGATAGGATAGGATAGAGGATAGGATAGTATAGAGGATAGGATAGGAGAGAGGATAGGATAGGATAGAGGATAGGATAGGATAGAGGATAGGATAGTATAGAGTATAGGATAGGATAGAGGATAGGATAGGATAGAGGATAGGATAGGATAGAGGATCGGATAGAGGATAGGATAGGATACAGGATAGGATAGGATAGATGATAGCATAGGATAGAGGATAGAATAGGATAGATGATAGGATAGGATAGAGGATCGGATGGAATGTTGGATAGGATAGAGGATAGGATAGAGGATAGGATAGAGGATAGGATAGAGGATAGGATAGATGATAGAATAGAGGATAGGATAGGATAGAGGATAGGATAGGATGGAGGATAGGATAGGATAGAGGATAGGATAGGATAGAGGATAGGATGGGATAGAGGATAGGATAGGATAGAGGATAGGATAGGTTAGAGGATAGGATAGGATAGTGGATAGGATAGGATAGAGGATAGGATGGGATAGAGGATAGGATAGGATAGAGGATAGGATAGGTTAGAGGATAGGATAGGATAGTGGGTAGGATAGGATAGAGGATAGGATAGGATAGAGGAAACGATAGGATAGAGGATCGGATAGAGGATAGGATAGGATAGAGGAAACGATAGGATAGAGGATCGGATAGAGGATAGGATAGGATAGAGGATAGGATAGGAAAGAGGGTAGGGTAGGATAGAGGAGAGGATAGGATAGAGTATAGGATAGGATAGAGGATAGGATAGGATAGAGGATAGGATAGTATTGAGGATAGGATAGGATAGAGGATAAGATAGGATAGAGGAAAGGATAGGATAGAGGATAGGATAGGATAGAGGATAGGATAGTATAGAGGATAGGATAGGATAGAGGATAGGATAGGATAGAGGAAACGATAGGATAGAGGATCGGATAGAGGATAGGATAGGATAGAGGAAACGATAGGATAGAGGATCGGATAGAGGATAGGATAGGATAGAGGATAGGATAGGATAGAGGATAGGATAGAGGATAGGATCGGATAGAGGATAGGATAGGATAGAGGATAGGATAGGAAAGAGGGTAGGATAGGATAGAGGAGAGGATATGATAGAGGATAGGATAGGATAGAGGATAGGTTATAATAGAGGATAGGATAGTAGAGAGGTTCGGATAGAGGATAGGATAGGAGAGAGGATAGGATAGGATAGAGGATAGGATAGGATAGAGGATAGGATGGGATAGAGGATAGGATAGGATAGAGGATAGGATAGGATATATGATAGGATAGGATAGAGGATAGGATAGGATAGAGGATAGGATAGGATAGAGGATAGGATAAAATAGAGGCTAGGATAGGATAGAGGATCGGATAGAGGATAGGATAGGATAGAGGATAGGATAGGAAAGAGGATAGGTTATAATAGAGGATAGGATAGGAGAGAGGATAGGATAGAGGATAGGATAGGATAGAGGATAGGATGGGATAGAGGATAGGTTAGGATAGAGGATAGGATAGGATATATGATAGGATAGGATAGAGGATAGGATCGGATAGAGGATAGGATAGGATAGAGGATAGGATTGGAAAGAGGTTAGGATAGGATAGAGGAGAGGATAGGATAGAGGATAGGATAGGATAGAGGATAGGATAGGATAGATGATAGGATAGGATAGAGGATCGGATTGAGGATAGGATAGGATACAGGATAGGATAGGATAGAAGATAGCATAGGATAGAGGATAGAATAGGATAGATGATAGGATAGGATAGAGGATCGGATGGAGGGTAGGATAGGATATATGATAGGATAGGATAGAGGATAGGATAGGATAGAGGATAGGATAGGATAGAGGATAGGATAGGATAGAGGATAGGATAAAATAAAGGCTAGGATACGATAGAGGATCGGATAGAGGATAGGATAGGATAGAGGATAGGATAGGATAGAGGATAGGATTGGAAAGAGGGTAGGATAGGATAGAGGAGAGGATAGGATAGAGGATAGGATAGGATAGAGGATAGGATAGAATAGGATAGAGATAGGATAGGATAGGGGATAGGATAGGATAGAGGATAGGAAATAATAGAGGATTGGATAGGATAGAGGATAGGATAGGATAGAGGATAGGATAAAATAGAGGCTAGGATAAAATAGAGGCTAGGATAGGATAGAGGATCGGATAGAGGATAGGATAGGATAGAGAATAGGATAGGATAGAGGATAGGATTGGAAAGAGGGTAGGATAGGATAGAGGAGAGGATAGGATAGAGGATAGGATAGGATAGAGGATAGGAGAGGATTCAGGATAGGATAGAGAATATTATAGGATGGAGGATAGGATAGGATAGAGGAAACGATATTATAGAGGATAGGATAGGATAGAGGATAGGATATGATAGAGTATAGGATAGGATAGAGGATAGGATAGGATAGAGGATAGGATAGGATAGAGGATAGGATAGGATAGAGGACAGGATAGGATAGAGGATAGGATAGGATAGAGGATAGGATAGGATAGAGGATAGGATAGGATACAGGATAGGATAGGATAGAGGATAGGAGAGGATTCAGGATAGGATAGAGAATATTATAGGATAGAGGATAGGATAGGATAGAGGAAACGATATTATAGAGGATAGGATAGGATAGAGGATAGGATAGGATAGAGGATAGGATAGAGGATAGGATAGGATAGAGGATAGGATAGGATAGAGCATAGGATAGGATAGAGGATAGGATAGGATAGAGGATAGGATAGGATAGAGGATAGGATAGGATAGAGGATAGGATAGGATAGAGGATAGGATAGGATAGAGGATAGGATAGGATAGAGGATAGGATAGGATAGAGGATAGGATAGAGGATAGGATAGGATAGAGGATAGGATAGGATAGAGGATAGGATAGGATAGAGGATAGGATAGGATAGAGGATAGGATAGGATAGAGGATAGGATAGGATAGAGGATAGGATAGGATAGAGGATAGGATAGGATAGAGGATAGGATAGGATAGAGGATAGGATAGGATAGAGGATAGGTTAGAATAGAGGATAGGATAGAGGATAGGATAGGATAGAGTTTAGGATAGGATAGAGGATAGGATAGGATAGCGGATAGGATAGGATAGAGGATATTATAAGATAAAGGATAGGAAAGGATAGAGGATAAGATAGGATAGGATATAATATAGTATAGGATAGGATAGAGGATAGGATAGGATAGAGGATAGGATAGGATAGAGGATAGGATAGGATAGAGGATAGGATAGGATAGAGGATAGGATAGGATAGAGGATAGGATAGGATAGAGGATAGGATAGGATAGAGGATCGGATAGGATAGAGGATAGGATAGGATAGAGGATAGGATAGGATAGAGGATAGGATAGGATAGAGGATAGGATAGGATAGAGGATAGGATAGGATAGAGGATAGGATAGGATAGAGGATAGGATAGGATAGAGGATAGGATAGGATAGAGGATAGGATAGGATAGAGGATAGGATAGGATAGAGGATAGGATCGGATAGAGGATAGAATACGATAGAGGATAGTATAGGATAGAGGATAGGATAGGATAGAGGATAGAATCGGATAGAGGATAGGATAGGATAGAGGATAGGATAGGATAGAGGATAGGATAGGATAGAGGATAGGATAGGATAGAGGATAGGATAGAGGATAGGATAGGATAGAGGATAGGATAGGATAGAGGATAGGATAGGATAGAGGATAGGATAGGATAGAGGATAGAATCGGATAGAGGATAGGATAGGATAGAGGATAGAATCGGATAGAGGATAGAATCGGATTGAGGATAGGATACGATAGAGGATAGGATAGAGGATTGGATAGGATAGAGGATATTATAGGATAGAGGATAGGATAGGATACAGGATAGGATAGGATAGAGGATAGGAGACGATTCAGGATAGGATAGGATTGACGATAGGATAGGATAGTGGATAGGATAGGATAGATGATATTATAGGATAGATGATAGGATAGGATAGAGGATAGGTTCGGGTAGATGATAGGATAAGATAGAGGATAGGATAGGATAGAGGATAGGATAGGATAGAGGATAGTATACGATAGAGGATAGTATAGGATAGAGGATAGGATAGGATAGAGAATAGGATAGAATAGAAGATATTATAGGATAGAGGATAGGATAGGATAGAGGATAGGATAGAGTATAGGATAGAAGATAGGATCGGATAGAGGATAGGATACGATAGAGGATAGTATAGGATAGAGGATACGATAGGATAGAGAATAGTATAGGATAAATGATATTATAGGATAGAGGAAAGGATAGGGTAGAGGATAGGATAGAGGATTGGATAGGATAGAGGATATTATAGGATAGAGGATAGGATAGGATACAGGAGAGGATAGGATAGTGGATAGGATAGGATAGATGATATTATAGGATAGAGGATAGGATAGGATAGAGGATAGGCTCGGATCGATGATAGGATAGGGGATTGGATAGAATAGAGGATAGGATAGGATAGAGGATAGGATAGGATAGAGGATAGGTTCGGATAGATGATAGGATAGGGGATTGGATAGAATAGAGGATAGGATAGGATAGAGGATAGGATATGATAGAGGATAGGATAGGATAGAGGACAGGATAGGATAGAGGATAGGATAGGATAGAGGATAGGATAGGATAGAGGATAGGATAGGATACAGGATAGGATAGGATAGAGGATAGGAGAGGATTCAGGATAGGATAGAGAATATTATAGGATAGAGGATAGGATAGGATAGAGGACAGGATAGGATAGAGGATAGGATAGGATAGAGGATAGGATAGGATAGAGGATAGGATAGGATACAGGATAGGATAGGATAGAGGATAGGAGAGGATTCAGGATAGGATAGAGAATATTATAGGATAGAGGATAGGATAGGATAGAGGAAACGATATTATAGAGGATAGGATAGGATAGAGGATAGGATAGGATAGAGGATAGGATAGAGGATAGGATAGGATAGAGGATAGGATAGGATAGAGGATAGGATAGGATAGAGGATAGGATAGGATAGAGGATAGGATAGGATAGAGGATAGGATAGGATAGAGGATAGGATAGGATAGAGGATAGGATAGGATAGAGGATAGGATAGGATAGAGGATAGGATAGGATAGAGGATAGGATAGGATAGAGGATAGGATAGGATAGAGGATAGGATAGGATAGAGGATAGGATAGGATAGAGGATAGGATAGGATAGAGGATAGGATAGGATAGAGGATAGGATAGGATAGAGGATAGGATAGGATAGAGGATAGGATAGGATAGAGGATAGGATAGGATAGAGGATAGGATAGGATAGAGGATAGGATAGGAAAGAGGGTAGGATAGGATAGAGGAGAGGATAGGATAGAGGATAGGATAGGATAGAGGATAGGATAGGATAGAGGATAGGATAGGATAGAGGATAGGATAGGATAGAGGATAGGATAGGATAGAGGATAGGATAGAGGATAGGATAGGATAGAGGATAGGATAGGATAGAGGATAGGATAGGATAGAGGATAGGATAGGATAGAGGATAGGATAGGATAGAGGATAGGATAGGATAGAGGATAGGATAGGATAGAGGATAGGATAGGATAGAGGATAGGATAGGATAGAGGATAGGATAGGATAGAGGATAGGATAGGGTAGAGGATAGGATAGGATAGAGGATAGGATAGGATAGAGGATAGGATAGGATAGAGGATAGGATAGGATAGAGGATAGAATCGGATAGAGGATAGGATAGGATAGAGGATAGGATAGGATAGAGGATAGAATCGGATAGAGGATAGAATCGGATTGAGGATAGGATACGATAGAGGATAGGATAGAGGATTGGATAGGATAGAGGATATTATAGGATAGAGGATAGGATAGGATACAGGATAGGATAGGATAGAGGATAGGAGACGATTCAGGATAGGATAGGATTGACGATAGGATAGGATAGTGGATAGGATAGGATAGATGATATTATAGGATAGATGATAGGATAGGATAGAGGATAGGTTCGGGTAGATGATAGGATAGGATAGAGGATAGGATAGGATAGAGGATAGAATCGGATAGAGGATAGGATAGGATAGAGGATAGTATACGATAGAGGATAGTATAGGATAGAGGATAGGATAGGATAGAGAATAGGATAGAATAGAAGATATTATAGGATAGAGGATAGGAAAGGATAGAGGATAGGATAGAGTATAGGATAGAAGATAGGATCGGATAGAGGATAGGATACGATAGAGGATAGTATAGGATAGAGGATACGATAGGATAGAGAATAGTATAGGATAAATGATATTATAGGATAGAGGAAAGGATAGGGTAGAGGATAGGATAGAGGATTGGATAGGATAGAGGATATTATAGGATAGAGGATAGGATAGGATACAGGAGAGGATAGGATAGTGGATAGGATAGGATAGATGATATTATAGGATAGAGGATAGGATAGGATAGAGGATAGGCTCGGATCGATGATAGGATAGGGGATTAGATAGAATAGAGGATAGGATAGGATAGTGGATAGGATAGGATAAATGATATTATAGGATAGAGGATAGGATAGGATAGAGGATAGGCTCGGATCGATGATAGGATAGGGGATTGGATAGAATAGAGGATAGGATAGGATAGAGGATAGGATAGGATAGAGGATAGGTTCGGATAGATGATAGGATAGGGGATTGGATAGAATAGAGGATAGGATAGGATAGAGGATAGGATATGATAGAGGATAGGATAGGATAGAGGACAGGATAGGATAGAGGATAGGATAGGATAGAGGATAGGATAGGATAGAGGATAGGATAGGATACAGGATAGGATAGGATAGAGGATAGGAGAGGATTCAGGATAGGATAGAGAATATTATAGGATAGAGGATAGGATAGGATAGAGGACAGGATAGGATAGAGGATAGGATAGGATAGAGGATAGGATAGGATAGAGGATAGGATAGGATACAGGATAGGATAGGATAGAGGATAGGAGAGGATTCAGGATAGGATAGAGAATATTATAGGATAGAGGATAGGATAGGATAGAGGAAACGATATTATAGAGGATAGGATAGGATAGAGGATAGGATAGGATAGAGGATAGGATAGAGGGTAGGATAGGATAGAGGATAGGATAGGATAGAGGATAGGATAGGATAGAGGATAGGATAGGATAGAGGATAGGATAGGATAGAGGATAGGATAGGATAGAGGATAGGATAGGATAGAGGATAGGATAGGATAGAGGATAGGATAGGATAGAGGATAGGATAGGATAGAGGATAGGATAGGATAGAGGATAGGATAGGATAGAGGATAGGATAGGATAGAGGATAGGATAGGATAGAGGATAGGATAGGATAGAGGATAGGATAGGATAGAGGATAGGATAGGATAGAGGATAGGATAGGATAGAGGATAGGATAGGATAGAGGATAGGATAGGATAGAGGATAGGATAGGATAGAGGATAGGATAGGATAGAGGATAGGTTAGAATAGAGGATAGGATAGAGGATAGGATAGGATAGAGTTTAGGATAGGATAGAGGATAGGATAGGAAAGCGGATAGGATAGGATAGAGGATATTATAAGATAAAGGATAGGAAAGGATAGAGGATAAGATAGGATAGGATATAATATAGTACAGGATAGGATAGAGGATAGGATAGGATAGGGGATAGGATAGAGAATATTGTAGGATAGAGGATAGGATAGGATAGAGGAAACGATATTATAGAGGATAGGATAGAGGATAGAGGATAGGATAGAGGATAGGATAGGATAGAGGATAGGATAGGATAGAGGATAGGATAGGATAGAGGATAGGATAGGATAGAGGATAGGATAGGATAGAGGATAGGATAGGATAGAGGATAGGATAGGATAGAGGATAGAGGATAGGATAGAGGATAGGATAGGATAGAGGATAGGATAGGATAGAGGATAGGATAGGATAGAGGATAGGATAGGATAGAGGATAGGATAGGATAGAGGCTAGGATAGGATAGAGGATCGGATAGAGGATAGGATAGGATAGAGAATAGGATAGGATAGAGGATAGGATTGGAAAGAGGGTAGGATAGGATAGAGGAGAGGATAGGATAGAGGATAGGATAGGATAGAGGATAGGATAGGATAGAGGATAGGAGAGGATTCAGGATAGGATAGAGAATATTATAGGATGGAGGATAGGATAGGATAGAGGAAACGATATTATAGAGGATAGGATAGGATAGAGGATAGGATATGATAGAGTATAGGATAGGATAGAGGATAGGATAGGATAGAGGATAGGATAGGATAGAGGATAGGATAGGATAGAGGACAGGATAGGATAGAGGATAGGATAGGATAGAGGATAGGATAGGATAGAGGATAGGATAGGATACAGGATAGGATAGGATAGAGGATAGGAGAGGATTCAGGATAGGATAGAGAATATTATAGGATAGAGGATAGGATAGGATAGAGGAAACGATATTATAGAGGATAGGATAGGATAGAGGATAGGATAGGATAGAGGATAGGATAGAGGATAGGATAGGATAGAGGATAGGATAGGATAGAGCATAGGATAGGATAGAGGATAGGATAGGATAGAGGATAGGATAGGATAGAGGATAGGATAGGATAGAGGATAGGATAGGATAGAGGATAGGATAGAGGATAGGATAGAGGATAGGATAGGATAGAGGATAGGATAGGATAGAGGATAGGATAGGATAGAGGATAGGATAGGATAGAGGATAGGATAGGATAGAGGATAGGATAGGATAGAGGATAGGATAGGATAGAGGATAGGATAGGATAGAGGATAGGATAGGATAGAGGATAGGATAGGATAGAGGATAGGATAGGATAGAGGATAGGATAGAGGATAGGATAGGATAGAGGATAGGATAGGATAGAGGATAGGATAGGATAGAGGATAGGATAGGGTAGAGGATAGGATAGGATAGAGGATAGGATAGGATAGAGGATAGGATAGGATAGAGGATAGGATAGGATAGAGGATAGGATAGGATAGAGGATAGGATAGGGTAGAGGATAGGATAGGATAGAGGATAGGATAGGATAGAGGATAGGATAGGATAGAGGATAGGATAGGATAGAGGATAGAATCGGATAGAGGATAGGATAGGATAGAGGATAGGATAGGATAGAGGATAGAATCGGATAGAGGATAGAATCGGATTGAGGATAGGATACGATAGAGGATAGGATAGAGGATTGGATAGGATAGAGGATAGGATAGGATACAGGATAGGATAGGATAGAGGATAGGAGACGATTCAGGATAGGATAGGATTGAGGATAGGATAGGATAGTGGATAGGATAGGATAGATGATATTATAGGATAGATGATAGGATAGGATAGAGGATAGGTTCGGGTAGATGATAGGATAGGATAGAGGATAGGATAGGATAGAGGATAGAATCGGATAGAGGATAGGATAGGATAGAGGATAGTATACGATAGAGGATAGTATAGGATAGAGGATAGGATAGGATAGAGAATAGGATAGAATAGAAGATATTATAGGATAGAGGATAGGATAGGATAGAGGATAGGATAGAGTATAGGATAGAAGATAGGATCGGATAGAGGATAGGATACGATAGAGGATAGTATAGGATAGAGGATACGATAGGATAGAGAATAGTATAGGATAAATGATATTATAGGATAGAGGAAAGGATAGGGTAGAGGATAGGATAGAGGATTGGATAGGATAGAGGATATTATAAGATAGAGGATAGGATAGGATACAGGAGAGGATAGGATAGTGGATAGGATAGGATAGATGATATTATAGGATAGAGGATAGGATAGGATAGAGGATAGACTCGGATCGATGATAGGATAGGGGATTGGATAGAATAGAGGATAGGATAGGATAGTGGATAGGATAGGATAAATGATATTATAGGATAGAGGATAGGATAGGATAGAGGATAGGCTCGGATCGATGATAGGATAGGGGATTGGATAGAATAGAGGATAGGATAGGATAGAGGATAGGATAGGATAGAGGATAGGTTCGGATAGATGATAGGATAGGGGATTGGATAGAATAGAGGATAGGATAGGATAGAGGATAGGATATGATAGAGGATAGGATAGGATAGAGGATAGGATAGGATAGAGGATAGGATAGGATAGAGGATAGGATAGGATAGAGGACAGGATAGGATAGAGGATAGGATAGGATAGAGGATAGGATAGGATAGAGGATAGGATAGGATACAGGATAGGATAGGATAGAGGATAGGAGAGGATTCAGGATAGGATAGAGAATATTATAGGATAGAGGATAGGATAGGATAGAGGAAACGATATTATAGAGGATAGGATATGATAGAGGATAGGATAGGATAGAGGATAGGATAGAGGATAGGATAGGATAGAGGATAGGATAGGATAGAGGATAGGATAGAGGATAGGATAGGATAGAGGATAGGATAGGATAGAGGATAGGATAGGATAGAGGATAGGATAGGATAGAGGATAGGATAGGATAGAGGATAGGATAGGATAGAGGATAGGATAGAGGATAGGATAGGATAGAGGATAGGATAGGATAGAGGATAGGATAGGATAGAGGATAGGATAGAGGATAGGATAGGATAGAGGATAGGATAGGATAGAGGATAGGATAGGATAGAGGATAGGATAGGATAGAGGATAGGATAGGATAGAGGATAGGATAGGATAGAGGATAGGATAATATAGAGGATAGGATAGGATAGATGATAGAGGATAGGATAGAGGATAGGATAGGATAGAGGATAGGATAGGATAGAGGATAGGATAGGATAGAGGATAGAATCGGATAGAGGATAGGATAGGATAGAGGATAGGATAGGATAGAGGATAGAATCGGATAGAGGATAGAATCGGATTGAGGATAGGATACGATAGAGGATAGGATAGAGGATTGGATAGGATAGAGGATATTATAGAATAGAGGATAGGATAGGATACAGGATAGGATAGGATAGAGGATAGGAGACGATTCAGGATAGGATAGGATTGAGGATAGGATAGGATAGTGGATAGGATAGGATTGAGGATAGGATAGGATAGTGGATAGGATAGGATAGATGATATTATAGGATAGATGATAGGATAGGATAGAGGATAGGTTCGGGTAGATGATAGGATAGGATAGAGGATAGGATAGGATAGAGGATAGAATCGAATAGAGGATAGGATAGGATAGAGGATAGTATACGATAGAGGATAGTATAGGATAGAGGATAGGATAGGATAGAGAATAGGATAGAATAGAAGATATTATAGGATAGAGGATAGGATAGGATAGAGGATAGGATAGAGTATAGGATAGAAGATAGGATCGGATAGAGGATAGGATACGATAGAGGATAGTATAGGATAGAGGATACGATAGGATAGAGAATAGTATAGGATAAATGATATTATAGGATAGAGGAAAGGATAGGGTAGAGGATAGGATAGAGGATTGGATAGGATAGAGGATATTATAGGATAGAGGATAGGATAGGATACAGGAGAGGATAGGATAGTGGATAGGATAGGATAGATGATATTATAGGATAGAGGATAGGATAGGATAGAGGATAGGCTCGGATCGATGATAGGATAGGGGATTGGATAGAATAGAGGATAGGATAGGATAGTGGATAGGATAGGATAAATGATATTATAGGATAGAGGATAGGATAGGATAGAGGATAGGCTCGGATCGATGATAGGATAGGGGATTGGATAGAATAGAGGATAGGATAGGATAGAGGATAGGATAGGATAGAGGATAGGATAGGATAGAGGATAGGATAGGATAGAGGATAGGATAGGATAGAGGATAGGATAGGATAGAGGATAGGATAGGATAGAGGATAGGATAGGATAGATGATAGGATAGGATAGAGGATAGGATAGGATAGAGGATAGGATAGAGGATAGGATAGGATAGAGGATAGGATAGGATAGAGGATAGGATAGGATAGAGGATAGGATAGGATAGAGGATAGGATAGGATAGAGGATAGGATAGGATAGAGGATAGGATAGGATAGAGGATAGGATAGGATAGAGGATAGGATAGGATAGAGGATAGGATAGGATAGAGGATAGGATAGGATAGAGGATAGGATAGGATAGAGGATAGGATAGGATAGAGGATAGGATAGGATAGAGGATAGGTTAGAATAGAGGATAGGATAGAGGATAGGATAGGATAGAGTTTAGGATAGGATAGGAAAGCGGATAGGATAGGATGGAGGATATTATAAGATAAAGGATAGGAAAGGATAGAGGATAAGATAGGATAGGATATAATATAGTATAGGATAGGATAGAGGATAGGATAGGATAGAGGATAGGATAGAGAATATTGTAGGATAGAGGATAGGATAGGATAGAGGAAACGATATTATAGAGGATAGGATAGAGGATAGGATAGGATAGAGGATAGGATAGGATAGAGGATAGGATAGGATAGAGGATAGGATAGGATAGAGGATAGGATAGGATAGAGGATAGGATAGGATAGAGGATAGGATAGGATAGAGGATAGGATAGGATAGAGGATAGGATAGGATAGAGGATAGGATAGGATAGAGGATAGGATAGGATAGAGGATAGGATAGGATAGAGGATAGGATAGGATAGAGGATAGGATAGGATAGAGGATAGGATAGGATAGAGGATAGGATAGGATAGAGGATAGGATAGGATAGAGGATAGGATAGGATAGAGGATAGGATAGGATAGAGGATAGGATAGGATAGAGGATAGGATCGGATAGAGGATAGAATACGATAGAGGATAGTATAGGATAGAGGATAGGATAGGATAGAGGATAGGATAGGATAGAGGATAGGATAGGATAGAGGATAGGATAGGATAGAGGATAGGATAGGATAGAGGATAGGATAGAGGATAGGATAGGATAGAGGAGAGGATAGGATAGAGGATAGGATAGGATAGAGGATAGGATAGGATAGAGGATAGGATAGGATAGAGGATAGGATAGGATAGAGGATAGGATAGGATAGAGGATAGGATAGGATAGAGGATAGGATAGGATAGAGGATAGGATAGGGTAGAGGATAGGATAGGATAGAGGATAGGATAGGATAGAGGATAGGATAGGATAGAGGATAGGATAGGATACAGGATAGGATAGGATAGTGGATAGGATAGGATAGATGATATTATAGGATAGAGGATAGGATAGGATAGAGGATAGGATAGGATAGAGGATAGGATAGGATAGAGGATAGGATAGGATAGAGGATAGGATAGGATAGAGGATAGGCTCGGATCGATGATAGGATAGGGGATTGGATAGAATAGAGGATAGGATAGGATAGTGGATAGGATAGGATAAATGATATTATAGGATAGAGGATACGATAGGATAGAGGATAGGCTCGGATCGATGATAGGATAGGGGATTGGATAGAATAGAGGATAGGATAGGATAGAGGATAGGATAGGATAGAGGATAGGTTCGGATAGATGATAGGATAGGGGATTGGATAGAATAGAGGATAGGATAGGATAGAGGATAGGATATGATAGAGGATAGGATAGGATAGAGGATAGGATAGGATAGAGGATAGGATAGGATAGAGGATAGGATAGGATAGAGGACAGGATAGGATAGAGGATAGGATAGGATAGAGGATAGGATAGGATAGAGGATAGGATAGAATAGGATAGAGATAGGATAGGATAGGGGATAGGATAGGATAGAGGATAGGAAATAATAGAGGATAGGATAGGATAGAGGATAGGATAGGATAGAGGCTAGGATAAAATAGAGGCTAGGATAGGATAGAGGATCGGATAGAGGATAGGATAGGATAGAGAATAGGATAGGATAGAGGATAGGATTGGAAAGAGGCTAGGATAGGATAGAGGAGAGGATAGGATAGAGGATAGGATAGGATAGAGGATAGAATAGGATAGATGATAGGATAGGATAGAGGATCGGATAGAGGATAGGATAGGATAGAGGATGGTATAGAGGGTAGGATAGAGGATAGGATAGGATAGAGTATAGGATAGGATACGATAGAGGATAGGATAGATGATAGGATAGGATAGAGGATAGGATAGGATAGAGGATAGGATAGGATAGAGGATAGGATAGGATAGAGGATAGGATAGGATAGAGGATAGGATAAAATAGAGGCTAGGATAGGATAGACGATCGGATAGAGGATAGGATAGGATAGAGGATAGGATTGGAAAGAGGGTAGGATAGGATAGAGGAGAGGATAGGATTGAGGATAGGATAGGATAGAGGATAGGATAGAATAGGATAGAGATAGGATAGGATAGGGGATAGGATAGGATAGAGGATAGGAAATAATAGAGGATAGGATAGGATAGAGGATCGGATAGAGGATAGGATACGAGAGAGGATAGGATAGGATAGAGGATAGGATAGGATAGAGGATACGATAGAGGATTGGATATGATAGAGGATGTTATAGAGGATAGAATAGGATAGATGATACTATAGGATAGAGGATAGGATATGATAGAGTAAACGATATTATACAGGATAGGATAGGGTAGAGGATAGGATGGAGGATAGGATAGGATAGAGGATAGGATAGAGGCAGGATAGAGGATAGGATAGAAGATAGGATAGGATAGGGGATAGGATAGGATAGAGGATAGGAAATAATAGAGGATAGGATAGGATAGAGGATCGGATAGAGGATAGGATAGGAGAGAGGATAGGATAGGAGAGAGGATAGGATAGGATAGAGGATAGGATAGGATAGAGGATAGGATAGGATAGAGGATAGGATAGGATAGAGGATAGGATAGTATAGAGGATAGGATAGGAGAGAGGATAGGATAGGATAGAGGATAGGATAGGATAGAGGATAGGATAGTATAGAGTATAGGATAGGATAGAGGATAGGATAGGATAGAGGATAGGATAGGATAGAGGATCGGATAGAGGATAGGATAGGATACAGGATAGGATAGGATAGATGATAGCATAGGATAGAGGATAGAATAGGATAGATGATAGGATAGGATAGAGGATCGGATGGAATGTTGGATAGGATAGAGGATAGGATAGAGGATAGGATAGAGGATAGGATAGAGGATAGGATAGATGATAGAATAGAGGATAGGATAGGATAGAGGATAGGATAGGATGGAGGATAGGATAGGATAGAGGATAGGATAGGATAGAGGATAGGATGGGATAGAGGATAGGATAGGATAGAGGATAGGATAGGTTAGAGGATAGGATAGGATAGTGGATAGGATAGGATAGAGGATAGGATGGGATAGAGGATAGGATAGGATAGAGGATAGGATAGGTTAGAGGATAGGATAGGATAGTGGGTAGGATAGGATAGAGGATAGGATAGGATAGAGGAAACGATAGGATAGAGGATCGGATAGAGGATAGGATAGGATAGAGGAAACGATAGGATAGAGGATCGGATAGAGGATAGGATAGGATAGAGGATAGGATAGGAAAGAGGGTAGGGTAGGATAGAGGAGAGGATAGGATAGAGTATAGGATAGGATAGAGGATAGGATAGGATAGAGGATAGGATAGTATTGAGGATAGGATAGGATAGAGGATAAGATAGGATAGAGGAAAGGATAGGATAGAGGATAGGATAGGATAGAGGATAGGATAGTATAGAGGATAGGATAGGATAGAGGATAGGATAGGATAGAGGAAACGATAGGATAGAGGATCGGATAGAGGATAGGATAGGATAGAGGAAACGATAGGATAGAGGATCGGATAGAGGATAGGATAGGATAGAGGATAGGATAGGATAGAGGATAGGATAGAGGATAGGATCGGATAGAGGATAGGATAGGATAGAGGATAGGATAGGAAAGAGGGTAGGATAGGATAGAGGAGAGGATATGATAGAGGATAGGATAGGATAGAGGATAGGTTATAATAGAGGATAGGATAGTAGAGAGGTTCGGATAGAGGATAGGATAGGAGAGAGGATAGGATAGGATAGAGGATAGGATAGGATAGAGGATAGGATGGGATAGAGGATAGGATAGGATAGAGGATAGGATAGGATATATGATAGGATAGGATAGAGGATAGGATAGGATAGAGGATAGGATAGGATAGAGGATAGGATAAAATAGAGGCTAGGATAGGATAGAGGATCGGATAGAGGATAGGATAGGATAGAGGATAGGATAGGAAAGAGGATAGGTTATAATAGAGGATAGGATAGGAGAGAGGATAGGATAGAGGATAGGATAGGATAGAGGATAGGATGGGATAGAGGATAGGTTAGGATAGAGGATAGGATAGGATATATGATAGGATAGGATAGAGGATAGGATCGGATAGAGGATAGGATAGGATAGAGGATAGGATTGGAAAGAGGTTAGGATAGGATAGAGGAGAGGATAGGATAGAGGATAGGATAGGATAGAGGATAGGATAGGATAGATGATAGGATAGGATAGAGGATCGGATTGAGGATAGGATAGGATACAGGATAGGATAGGATAGAAGATAGCATAGGATAGAGGATAGAATAGGATAGATGATAGGATAGGATAGAGGATCGGATGGAGGGTAGGATAGGATATATGATAGGATAGGATAGAGGATAGGATAGGATAGAGGATAGGATAGGATAGAGGATAGGATAGGATAGAGGATAGGATAAAATAAAGGCTAGGATACGATAGAGGATCGGATAGAGGATAGGATAGGATAGAGGATAGGATAGGATAGAGGATAGGATTGGAAAGAGGGTAGGATAGGATAGAGGAGAGGATAGGATAGAGGATAGGATAGGATAGAGGATAGGATAGAATAGGATAGAGATAGGATAGGATAGGGGATAGGATAGGATAGAGGATAGGAAATAATAGAGGATTGGATAGGATAGAGGATAGGATAGGATAGAGGATAGGATAAAATAGAGGCTAGGATAAAATAGAGGCTAGGATAGGATAGAGGATCGGATAGAGGATAGGATAGGATAGAGAATAGGATAGGATAGAGGATAGGATTGGAAAGAGGGTAGGATAGGATAGAGGAGAGGATAGGATAGAGGATAGGATAGGATAGAGGATAGGAGAGGATTCAGGATAGGATAGAGAATATTATAGGATGGAGGATAGGATAGGATAGAGGAAACGATATTATAGAGGATAGGATAGGATAGAGGATAGGATATGATAGAGTATAGGATAGGATAGAGGATAGGATAGGATAGAGGATAGGATAGGATAGAGGATAGGATAGGATAGAGGACAGGATAGGATAGAGGATAGGATAGGATAGAGGATAGGATAGGATAGAGGATAGGATAGGATACAGGATAGGATAGGATAGAGGATAGGAGAGGATTCAGGATAGGATAGAGAATATTATAGGATAGAGGATAGGATAGGATAGAGGAAACGATATTATAGAGGATAGGATAGGATAGAGGATAGGATAGGATAGAGGATAGGATAGAGGATAGGATAGGATAGAGGATAGGATAGGATAGAGCATAGGATAGGATAGAGGATAGGATAGGATAGAGGATAGGATAGGATAGAGGATAGGATAGGATAGAGGATAGGATAGGATAGAGGATAGGATAGGATAGAGGATAGGATAGGATAGAGGATAGGATAGGATAGAGGATAGGATAGAGGATAGGATAGGATAGAGGATAGGATAGGATAGAGGATAGGATAGGATAGAGGATAGGATAGGATAGAGGATAGGATAGGATAGAGGATAGGATAGGATAGAGGATAGGATAGGATAGAGGATAGGATAGGATAGAGGATAGGATAGGATAGAGGATAGGATAGGATAGAGGATAGGTTAGAATAGAGGATAGGATAGAGGATAGGATAGGATAGAGTTTAGGATAGGATAGAGGATAGGATAGGATAGCGGATAGGATAGGATAGAGGATATTATAAGATAAAGGATAGGAAAGGATAGAGGATAAGATAGGATAGGATATAATATAGTATAGGATAGGATAGAGGATAGGATAGGATAGAGGATAGGATAGGATAGAGGATAGGATAGGATAGAGGATAGGATAGGATAGAGGATAGGATAGGATAGAGGATAGGATAGGATAGAGGATAGGATAGGATAGAGGATCGGATAGGATAGAGGATAGGATAGGATAGAGGATAGGATAGGATAGAGGATAGGATAGGATAGAGGATAGGATAGGATAGAGGATAGGATAGGATAGAGGATAGGATAGGATAGAGGATAGGATAGGATAGAGGATAGGATAGGATAGAGGATAGGATAGGATAGAGGATAGGATAGGATAGAGGATAGGATCGGATAGAGGATAGAATACGATAGAGGATAGTATAGGATAGAGGATAGGATAGGATAGAGGATAGAATCGGATAGAGGATAGGATAGGATAGAGGATAGGATAGGATAGAGGATAGGATAGGATAGAGGATAGGATAGGATAGAGGATAGGATAGAGGATAGGATAGGATAGAGGATAGGATAGGATAGAGGATAGGATAGGATAGAGGATAGGATAGGATAGAGGATAGAATCGGATAGAGGATAGGATAGGATAGAGGATAGAATCGGATAGAGGATAGAATCGGATTGAGGATAGGATACGATAGAGGATAGGATAGAGGATTGGATAGGATAGAGGATATTATAGGATAGAGGATAGGATAGGATACAGGATAGGATAGGATAGAGGATAGGAGACGATTCAGGATAGGATAGGATTGACGATAGGATAGGATAGTGGATAGGATAGGATAGATGATATTATAGGATAGATGATAGGATAGGATAGAGGATAGGTTCGGGTAGATGATAGGATAAGATAGAGGATAGGATAGGATAGAGGATAGGATAGGATAGAGGATAGTATACGATAGAGGATAGTATAGGATAGAGGATAGGATAGGATAGAGAATAGGATAGAATAGAAGATATTATAGGATAGAGGATAGGATAGGATAGAGGATAGGATAGAGTATAGGATAGAAGATAGGATCGGATAGAGGATAGGATACGATAGAGGATAGTATAGGATAGAGGATACGATAGGATAGAGAATAGTATAGGATAAATGATATTATAGGATAGAGGAAAGGATAGGGTAGAGGATAGGATAGAGGATTGGATAGGATAGAGGATATTATAGGATAGAGGATAGGATAGGATACAGGAGAGGATAGGATAGTGGATAGGATAGGATAGATGATATTATAGGATAGAGGATAGGATAGGATAGAGGATAGGCTCGGATCGATGATAGGATAGGGGATTAGATAGAATAGAGGATAGGATAGGATAGTGGATAGGATAGGATAAATGATATTATAGGATAGAGGATAGGATAGGATAGAGGATAGGCTCGGATCGATGATAGGATAGGGGATTGGATAGAATAGAGGATAGGATAGGATAGAGGATAGGATAGGATAGAGGATAGGTTCGGATAGATGATAGGATAGGGGATTGGATAGAATAGAGGATAGGATAGGATAGAGGATAGGATATGATAGAGGATAGGATAGGATAGAGGACAGGATAGGATAGAGGATAGGATAGGATAGAGGATAGGATAGGATAGAGGATAGGATAGGATACAGGATAGGATAGGATAGAGGATAGGAGAGGATTCAGGATAGGATAGAGAATATTATAGGATAGAGGATAGGATAGGATAGAGGACAGGATAGGATAGAGGATAGGATAGGATAGAGGATAGGATAGGATAGAGGATAGGATAGGATACAGGATAGGATAGGATAGAGGATAGGAGAGGATTCAGGATAGGATAGAGAATATTATAGGATAGAGGATAGGATAGGATAGAGGAAACGATATTATAGAGGATAGGATAGGATAGAGGATAGGATAGGATAGAGGATAGGATAGAGGATAGGATAGGATAGAGGATAGGATAGGATAGAGGATAGGATAGGATAGAGGATAGGATAGGATAGAGGATAGGATAGGATAGAGGATAGGATAGGATAGAGGATAGGATAGGATAGAGGATAGGATAGGATAGAGGATAGGATAGGATAGAGGATAGGATAGGATAGAGGATAGGATAGGATAGAGGATAGGATAGGATAGAGGATAGGATAGGATAGAGGATAGGATAGGATAGAGGATAGGATAGGATAGAGGATAGGATAGGATAGAGGATAGGATAGGATAGAGGATAGGATAGGATAGAGGATAGGATAGGATAGAGGATAGGATAGGATAGAGGATAGGATAGGATACAGGATAGGATAGGATAGAGGATAGGAGAGGATTCAGGATAGGATAGAGAATATTATAGGATAGAGGATAGAATACGATAGAGGATAGTATAGGATAGAGGATAGGATAGGATAGAGGATAGGATAGGATAGAGGATAGGATAGGATAGAGGATAGGATAGGATAGAGGATAGGATAGGATAGAGGATAGGATAGGATAGAGGATAGGATAGAGGATAGGATAGGATAGAGGATAGGATAGGATAGAGGATAGGATAGGATAGAGGATAGGATAGGATAGAGGATAGGATAGGATAGAGGATAGGATAGGATAGAGGATAGGATAGGATAGAGGATAGGATAGGATAGAGGATAGGATAGGATAGAGGATAGGATAGGATAGAGGATAGGATAGGGTAGAGGATAGGATAGGATAGAGGATAGGATAGGATAGAGGATAGGATAGGATAGAGGATAGGATAGGATAGAGGATAGAATCGGATAGAGGATAGGATAGGATAGAGGATAGGATAGGATAGAGGATAGAATCGGATAGAGGATAGAATCGGATTGAGGATAGGATACGATAGAGGATAGGATAGAGGATTGGATAGGATAGAGGATATTATAGGATAGAGGATAGGATAGGATACAGGATAGGATAGGATAGAGGATAGGAGACGATTCAGGATAGGATAGGATTGACGATAGGATAGGATAGTGGATAGGATAGGATAGATGATATTATAGGATAGATGATAGGATAGGATAGAGGATAGGTTCGGGTAGATGATAGGATAGGATAGAGGATAGGATAGGATAGAGGATAGAATCGGATAGAGGATAGGATAGGATAGAGGATAGTATACGATAGAGGATAGTATAGGATAGAGGATAGGATAGGATAGAGAATAGGATAGAATAGAAGATATTATAGGATAGAGGATAGGAAAGGATAGAGGATAGGATAGAGTATAGGATAGAAGATAGGATCGGATAGAGGATAGGATACGATAGAGGATAGTATAGGATAGAGGATACGATAGGATAGAGAATAGTATAGGATAAATGATATTATAGGATAGAGGAAAGGATAGGGTAGAGGATAGGATAGAGGATTGGATAGGATAGAGGATATTATAGGATAGAGGATAGGATAGGATACAGGAGAGGATAGGATAGTGGATAGGATAGGATAGATGATATTATAGGATAGAGGATAGGATAGGATAGAGGATAGGCTCGGATCGATGATAGGATAGGGGATTAGATAGAATAGAGGATAGGATAGGATAGTGGATAGGATAGGATAAATGATATTATAGGATAGAGGATAGGATAGGATAGAGGATAGGCTCGGATCGATGATAGGATAGGGGATTGGATAGAATAGAGGATAGGATAGGATAGAGGATAGGATAGGATAGAGGATAGGTTCGGATAGATGATAGGATAGGGGATTGGATAGAATAGAGGATAGGATAGGATAGAGGATAGGATATGATAGAGGATAGGATAGGATAGAGGACAGGATAGGATAGAGGATAGGATAGGATAGAGGATAGGATAGGATAGAGGATAGGATAGGATACAGGATAGGATAGGATAGAGGATAGGAGAGGATTCAGGATAGGATAGAGAATATTATAGGATAGAGGATAGGATAGGATAGAGGACAGGATAGGATAGAGGATAGGATAGGATAGAGGATAGGATAGGATAGAGGATAGGATAGGATACAGGATAGGATAGGATAGAGGATAGGAGAGGATTCAGGATAGGATAGAGAATATTATAGGATAGAGGATAGGATAGGATAGAGGAAACGATATTATAGAGGATAGGATAGGATAGAGGATAGGATAGGATAGAGGATAGGATAGAGGATAGGATAGGATAGAGGATAGGATAGGATAGAGGATAGGATAGGATAGAGGATAGGATAGGATAGAGGATAGGATAGGATAGAGGATAGGATAGGATAGAGGATAGGATAGGATAGAGGATAGGATAGGATAGAGGATAGGATAGGATAGAGGATAGGATAGGATAGAGGATAGGATAGGATAGAGGATAGGATAGGATAGAGGATAGGATAGGATAGAGGATAGGATAGGATAGAGGATAGGATAGGATAGAGGATAGGATAGGATAGAGGATAGGATAGGATAGAGGATAGGATAGGATAGAGGATAGGATAGGATAGAGGATAGGATAGGATAGAGGATAGGATAGGATAGAGGATAGGATAGGATAGAGGATAGGTTAGAATAGAGGATAGGATAGAGGATAGGATAGGATAGAGTTTAGGATAGGATAGAGGATAGGATAGGAAAGCGGATAGGATAGGATAGAGGATATTATAAGATAAAGGATAGGAAAGGATAGAGGATAAGATAGGATAGGATATAATATAGTACAGGATAGGATAGAGGATAGGATAGGATAGGGGATAGGATAGAGAATATTGTAGGATAGAGGATAGGATAGGATAGAGGAAACGATATTATAGAGGATAGGATAGAGGATAGGATAGGATAGAGGATAGGATAGGATAGAGGATAGGATAGGATAGAGGATAGGATAGGATAGAGGATAGGATAGGATAGAGGATAGGATAGGATAGAGGATAGGATAGGATAGAGGATAGAGGATAGGATAGAGGATAGGATAGGATAGAGGATAGGATAGGATAGAGGATAGGATAGGATAGAGGATAGGATAGGATAGAGGATAGGATAGGATAGAGGCTAGGATAGGATAGAGGATCGGATAGAGGATAGGATAGGATAGAGAATAGGATAGGATAGAGGATAGGATTGGAAAGAGGGTAGGATAGGATAGAGGAGAGGATAGGATAGAGGATAGGATAGGATAGAGGATAGGATAGGATAGAGGATAGGAGAGGATTCAGGATAGGATAGAGAATATTATAGGATGGAGGATAGGATAGGATAGAGGAAACGATATTATAGAGGATAGGATAGGATAGAGGATAGGATATGATAGAGTATAGGATAGGATAGAGGATAGGATAGGATAGAGGATAGGATAGGATAGAGGATAGGATAGGATAGAGGACAGGATAGGATAGAGGATAGGATAGGATAGAGGATAGGATAGGATAGAGGATAGGATAGGATACAGGATAGGATAGGATAGAGGATAGGAGAGGATTCAGGATAGGATAGAGAATATTATAGGATAGAGGATAGGATAGGATAGAGGAAACGATATTATAGAGGATAGGATAGGATAGAGGATAGGATAGGATAGAGGATAGGATAGAGGATAGGATAGGATAGAGGATAGGATAGGATAGAGCATAGGATAGGATAGAGGATAGGATAGGATAGAGGATAGGATAGGATAGAGGATAGGATAGGATAGAGGATAGGATAGAGGATAGGATAGAGGATAGGATAGGATAGAGGATAGGATAGGATAGAGGATAGGATAGGATAGAGGATAGGATAGGATAGAGGATAGGATAGGATAGAGGATAGGATAGGATAGAGGATAGGATAGGATAGAGGATAGGATAGGATAGAGGATAGGATAGGATAGAGGATAGGATAGGATAGAGGATAGGATAGAGGATAGGATAGGATAGAGGATAGGATAGGATAGAGGATAGGATAGGATAGAGGATAGGATAGGGTAGAGGATAGGATAGGATAGAGGATAGGATAGGATAGAGGATAGGATAGGATAGAGGATAGGATAGGATAGAGGATAGGATAGGATAGAGGATAGGATAGGGTAGAGGATAGGATAGGATAGAGGATAGGATAGGATAGAGGATAGGATAGGATAGAGGATAGGATAGGATAGAGGATAGAATCGGATAGAGGATAGGATAGGATAGAGGATAGGATAGGATAGAGGATAGAATCGGATAGAGGATAGAATCGGATTGAGGATAGGATACGATAGAGGATAGGATAGAGGATTGGATAGGATAGAGGATATTATAGGATAGAGGATAGGATAGGATACAGGATAGGATAGGATAGAGGATAGGAGACGATTCAGGATAGGATAGGATTGAGGATAGGATAGGATAGTGGATAGGATAGGATAGATGATATTATAGGATAGATGATAGGATAGGATAGAGGATAGGTTCGGGTAGATGATAGGATAGGATAGAGGATAGGATAGGATAGAGGATAGAATCGGATAGAGGATAGGATAGGATAGAGGATAGTATACGATAGAGGATAGTATAGGATAGAGGATAGGATAGGATAGAGAATAGGATAGAATAGAAGATATTATAGGATAGAGGATAGGATAGGATAGAGGATAGGATAGAGTATAGGATAGAAGATAGGATCGGATAGAGGATAGGATACGATAGAGGATAGTATAGGATAGAGGATACGATAGGATAGAGAATAGTATAGGATAAATGATATTATAGGATAGAGGAAAGGATAGGGTAGAGGATAGGATAGAGGATTGGATAGGATAGAGGATATTATAAGATAGAGGATAGGATAGGATACAGGAGAGGATAGGATAGTGGATAGGATAGGATAGATGATATTATAGGATAGAGGATAGGATAGGATAGAGGATAGGCTCGGATCGATGATAGGATAGGGGATTGGATAGAATAGAGGATAGGATAGGATAGTGGATAGGATAGGATAAATGATATTATAGGATAGAGGATAGGATAGGATAGAGGATAGGCTCGGATCGATGATAGGATAGGGGATTGGATAGAATAGAGGATAGGATAGGATAGAGGATAGGATAGGATAGAGGATAGGTTCGGATAGATGATAGGATAGGGGATTGGATAGAATAGAGGATAGGATAGGATAGAGGATAGGATATGATAGAGGATAGGATAGGATAGAGGATAGGATAGGATAGAGGATAGGATAGGATAGAGGATAGGATAGGATAGAGGACAGGATAGGATAGAGGATAGGATAGGATAGAGGATAGGATAGGATAGAGGATAGGATAGGATACAGGATAGGATAGGATAGAGGATAGGAGAGGATTCAGGATAGGATAGAGAATATTATAGGATAGAGGATAGGATAGGATAGAGGAAACGATATTATAGAGGATAGGATATGATAGAGGATAGGATAGGATAGAGGATAGGATAGAGGATAGGATAGGATAGAGGATAGGATAGGATAGAGGATAGGATAGAGGATAGGATAGGATAGAGGATAGGATAGGATAGAGGATAGGATAGGATAGAGGATAGGATAGGATAGAGGATAGGATAGGATAGAGGATAGGATAGGATAGAGGATAGGATAGAGGATAGGATAGGATAGAGGATAGGATAGGATAGAGGATAGGATAGGATAGAGGATAGGATAGAGGATAGGATAGGATAGAGGATAGGATAGGATAGAGGATAGGATAGGATAGAGGATAGGATAGGATAGAGGATAGGATAGGATAGAGGATAGGATAGGATAGAGGATAGGATAATATAGAGGATAGGATAGGATAGATGATAGAGGATAGGATAGAGGATAGGATAGGATAGAGGATAGGATAGGATAGAGGATAGGATAGGATAGAGGATAGAATCGGATAGAGGATAGGATAGGATAGAGGATAGGATAGGATAGAGGATAGAATCGGATAGAGGATAGAATCGGATTGAGGATAGGATACGATAGAGGATAGGATAGAGGATTGGATAGGATAGAGGATATTATAGAATAGAGGATAGGATAGGATACAGGATAGGATAGGATAGAGGATAGGAGACGATTCAGGATAGGATAGGATTGAGGATAGGATAGGATAGTGGATAGGATAGGATAGATGATATTATAGGATAGATGATAGGATAGGATAGAGGATAGGTTCGGGTAGATGATAGGATAGGATAGAGGATAGGATAGGATAGAGGATAGAATCGAATAGAGGATAGGATAGGATAGAGGATAGTATACGATAGAGGATAGTATAGGATAGAGGATAGGATAGGATAGAGAATAGGATAGAATAGAAGATATTATAGGATAGAGGATAGGATAGGATAGAGGATAGGATAGAGTATAGGATAGAAGATAGGATCGGATAGAGGATAGGATACGATAGAGGATAGTATAGGATAGAGGATACGATAGGATAGAGAATAGTATAGGATAAATGATATTATAGGATAGAGGAAAGGATAGGGTAGAGGATAGGATAGAGGATTGGATAGGATAGAGGATATTATAGGATAGAGGATAGGATAGGATACAGGAGAGGATAGGATAGTGGATAGGATAGGATAGATGATATTATAGGATAGAGGATAGGATAGGATAGAGGATAGGCTCGGATCGATGATAGGATAGGGGATTGGATAGAATAGAGGATAGGATAGGATAGTGGATAGGATAGGATAAATGATATTATAGGATAGAGGATAGGATAGGATAGAGGATAGGCTCGGATCGATGATAGGATAGGGGATTGGATAGAATAGAGGATAGGATAGGATAGAGGATAGGATAGGATAGAGGATAGGATAGGATAGAGGATAGGATAGGATAGAGGATAGGATAGGATAGAGGATAGGATAGGATAGAGGATAGGATAGGATAGAGGATAGGATAGGATAGAGGATAGGATAGGATAGAGGATAGGATAGAGGATAGGATAGGATAGAGGATAGGATAGGATAGAGGATAGGATAGGATAGAGGATAGGATAGGATAGAGGATAGGATAGGATAGAGGATAGGATAGGATAGAGGATAGGATAGGATAGAGGATAGGATAGGATAGAGGATAGGATAGGATAGAGGATAGGATAGGATAGAGGATAGGATAGGATAGAGGATAGGATAGGATAGAGGATAGGATAGGATAGAGGATAGGATAGGATAGAGGATAGGTTAGAATAGAGGATAGGATAGAGGATAGGATAGGATAGAGTTTAGGATAGGATAGGAAAGCGGATAGGATAGGATGGAGGATATTATAAGATAAAGGATAGGAAAGGATAGAGGATAAGATAGGATAGGATATAATATAGTATAGGATAGGATAGAGGATAGGATAGGATAGAGGATAGGATAGAGAATATTGTAGGATAGAGGATAGGATAGGATAGAGGAAACGATATTATAGAGGATAGGATAGAGGATAGAGGATAGGATAGAGGATAGGATAGGATAGAGGATAGGATAGGATAGAGGATAGGATAGGATAGAGGATAGGATAGGATAGAGGATAGGATAGGATAGAGGATAGGATAGGATAGATGATAGAGGATAGGATAGAGGATAGGATAGGATAGAGGATAGGATAGGATAGAGGATAGGATAGGATAGAGGATAGGATAGGATAGAGGATAGGATAGGATAGAGGATAGGATAGGATAGAGGATAGGATAGGATAGAGGATAGGATAGGATAGAGGATAGGATAGGATAGAGGATAGGATAGGATAGAGGATAGGATAGGATAGAGGATAGGATAGGATAGAGGATAGGATAGGATAGAGGATAGGATAGAGGATAGGATAGGATAGAGGATAGGATAGGATAGAGGATAGGATAGGATAGAGGATAGGATAGGATAGAGGATAGGATAGGATAGAGGATAGGATAGGATAGAGGATAGGATAGGATAGAGGATAGGATAGGATAGAGGATAGGATAGGATAGAGGATAGGATAGGATAGAGGATAGGATAGGATAGAGGATAGGATAGGATAGAGGATAGGTTAGAATAGAGGATAGGATAGAGGATAGGATAGGATAGAGTTTAGGATAGGATAGGAAAGCGGATAGGATAGGATGGAGGATATTATAAGATAAAGGATAGGAAAGGATAGAGGATAAGATAGGATAGGATATAATATAGTATAGGATAGGATAGAGGATAGGATAGGATAGAGGATAGGATAGAGAATATTGTAGGATAGAGGATAGGATAGGATAGAGGAAACGATATTATAGAGGATAGGATAGAGGATAGAGGATAGGATAGAGGATAGGATAGGATAGAGGATAGGATAGGATAGAGGATAGGATAGGATAGAGGATAGGATAGGATAGAGGATAGGATAGGATAGAGGATAGGATAGGATAGATGATAGAGGATAGGATAGAGGATAGGATAGGATAGAGGATAGGATAGGATAGAGGATAGGATAGGATAGAGGATAGGATAGGATAGAGGATAGGATAGGATAGAGGATAGGATAGGATAGAGGATAGGATAGGATAGAGGATAGGATAGGATAGAGGATAGGATAGGATAGAGGATAGGATAGGATAGAGGATAGGATAGGATAGAGGATAGGATAGGATAGAGGATAGGATAGGATAGAGGATAGGATAGGATAGAGGATAGGATAGGATAGAGGATAGGATAGGATAGAGGATAGGATAGGATAGAGGATAGGATAGGATAGAGGATAGGATAGGATAGAGGATAGGATAGGATAGAGGATAGGATAGGATAGAGGATAGGATAGGATAGAGGATAGGATAGGATAGAGGATAGGATAGGATAGAGGATAGGATAGGATAGAGGATAGGATAGGATAGAGGATAGGATAGGATAGAGGATAGGATAGGATAGAGGATAGGATAGGATAGAGGATAGGATAGGATAGAGGATAGGATAGGATAGAGGATAGGATAGGATAGAGGATAGGATAGGATAGATGATAGAGGATAGGATAGAGGATAGGATAGGATAGAGGATAGGATAGGATAGAGGATAGGATAGGATAGAGGATAGGATAGGATAGAGGATAGGATAGGATAGAGGATAGGATAGGATAGAGGATAGGATAGGATAGAGGATAGGATAGGATAGAGGATAGGATAGGATAGAGGATAGGATAGGATAGAGGATAGGATAGGATAGAGGATAGGATAGGATAGAGGATAGGATAGGATAGAGGATAGGATAGGATAGAGGATAGGATAGGATAGAGGATAGGATAGGATAGAGGATAGGATAGGATAGAGGATAGGATAGGATAGAGGATAGGATAGGATAGAGGATAGGATAGGATAGAGGATAGGATAGGATAGAGGATAGGATAGGATAGAGGATAGGATAGGATAGAGGATAGGATAGGATAGAGGATAGGATAGGATAGAGGATAGGATAGGATAGAGGATAGGATAGGATAGAGGATAGGATAGGATAGAGGATAGGATAGGATAGAGGATAGGATAGGATAGAGGATAGGATCGGATAGAGGATAGAATACGATAGAGGATAGTATAGGATAGAGGATAGGATAGGATAGAGGATAGGATAGGATAGAGGATAGGATAGGATAGAGGATAGGATAGGATAGAGGATAGGATAGGATAGAGGATAGGATAGAGGATAGGATAGGATAGAGGAGAGGATAGGATAGAGGATAGGATAGGATAGAGGATAGGATAGGATAGAGGATAGGATAGGATAGAGGATAGGATAGGATAGAGGATAGGATAGGATAGAGGATAGGATAGGATAGAGGATAGGATAGGATAGAGGATAGGATAGGGTAGAGGATAGGATAGGATAGAGGATAGGATAGGATAGAGGATAGGATAGGATAGAGGATAGGATAGGATACAGGATAGGATAGGATAGTGGATAGGATAGGATAGATGATATTATAGGATAGAGGATAGGATAGGATAGAGGATAGGATAGGATAGAGGATAGGATAGGATAGAGGATAGGATAGGATAGAGGATAGGATAGGATAGAGGATAGGCTCGGATCGATGATAGGATAGGGGATTGGATAGAATAGAGGATAGGATAGGATAGTGGATAGGATAGGATAAATGATATTATAGGATAGAGGATACGATAGGATAGAGGATAGGCTCGGATCGATGATAGGATAGGGGATTGGATAGAATAGAGGATAGGATAGGATAGAGGATAGGATAGGATAGAGGATAGGTTCGGATAGATGATAGGATAGGGGATTGGATAGAATAGAGGATAGGATAGGATAGAGGATAGGATATGATAGAGGATAGGATAGGATAGAGGATAGGATAGGATAGAGGATAGGATAGGATAGAGGATAGGATAGGATAGAGGACAGGATAGGATAGAGGATAGGATAGGATAGAGGATAGGATAGGATAGAGGATAGGATAGGATACAGGACAGGATAGGATAGAGGATAGGAGAGGATTCAGGATAGGATAGAGAATATTATAGGATAGAGGATAGGATAGGATAGAGGAAACGATATTATAGAGGATAGGATAGGATAGAGGATAGGATAGGATAGAGGATAGGATAGAGGATAGGATAGGATAGAGGATAGGATAGGATAGAGGATAGGATAGAGGATAGGATAGGATAGAGGATAGGATAGGATAGAGGATAGGATAGGATAGAGGATAGGATAGGATAGAGGATAGGATAGGATAGAGGATAGGATAGGATAGAGGATAGGATAGGATAGAGGATAGGATAGGATAGAGGATAGGATAGGATAGAGGATAGGATAGGATAGAGGATAGGATAGATAGAGGATAGGATAGGATAGAGGATAGGATAGGATAGAGGATAGGATAGGATAGAGGATAGGATAGGATAGAGGATAGGATAGGATAGAGGATAGGATAGGATAGAGGATAGGATAGGATAGAGGATAGGATAGGATAGAGGATAGGATAGGATAGAAGATAGGATAGGATAGAGGATAGGATAGGATAGAGGATAGGATAGGATAGAGGATAGGATAGGATAGAGGATAGGATAGGATAGAGGATAGGATAGGATAGAGGATAGGATAGAGGATAGGATAGGATAGAGGATAGGATAGGATAGAGGATAGGATAGGATAGAGGATAGGATAGGATAGAGGATAGGATAGGATAGAGGATAGGTTAGAATAGAGGATAGGATAGAGGATAGGATAGGATAGAGTTTAGGATAGGATAGAGGATAGGATAGGAAAGCGGATAGGATAGGATAGAGGATATTATAAGATAAAGGATAGGAAAGGATAGAGGATAAGATAGGATAGGATATAATATAGTATAGGATAGGATAGAGGATAGGATAGGATAGAGGATAGGATAGAGAATATTGTAGGATAGGGGATAGGATAGGATAGAGGAAACGATATTATAGAGGATAGGATAGAGGATAGAGGATAGGATAGAGGATAGGATAGGATAGAGGATAGGATAGGATAGAGGATAGGATAGGATAGAGGATAGGATAGGATAGAGGATAGGATAGGATAGAGGATAGGATAGGATAGAGGATAGGATAGGATAGATGATAGAGGATAGGATAGAGGATAGGATAGGATAGAGGATAGGATAGGATAGAGGATAGGATAGGATAGAGGATAGGATAGGATAGAGGATAGGATAGGATAGAGGATAGGATAGGATAGAGGATAGGATAGGATAGAGGATAGGATAGGATAGAGGATAGGATAGGATAGAGGATAGGATAGGATAGAGGATAGGATAGGATAGAGGATAGGATAGGATAGAGGATAGGATAGGATAGAGGAATAGGATAGGATAGAGGATAGGATAGGATAGAGGATAGGATAGGATAGAGGATAGGATAGGATAGAGGATAGGATAGGATAGAGGATAGGATAGGATAGAGGATAGGATCGGATAGAGGATAGGATAGGATAGAGGATAGTATAGGATAGAGGATACGATAGGATAGAGAATAGGATAGACGATAGGATAGGATAAAGGATTGGATAGGATAGAGGATAGGATAGAGGATAGTATAGAGGATAGGATAGAGGATAGGATAGGATAGAGGATAGGATAGGACAGAGGATAGGATAGGATAGGGGATAGGATAGGATAGAGGATTGGATAGGATAGAGGACAGGATAGGATAGACGATAGGATAGGATAGAGGATAGGATCGGATAGAAAATAGTATAGGATAGATGATATTATAGGATAGGGGATAGGATAGGATAGAGAATAGTATAGGATAGATGATATTAAAAGATAGAGGATAGGATAGGATAGAGTATACGATACAGAATAGGATAGGATAGAGGATAGGATAGGTTAGAGGATAGGATCGGATAGAGGATAGGATAGGATAGAGGGTAGGGTAGAATTTGTATAGGACACCTTATAGCATAGGATAGAGTATAGGATAGGATAGAGAATAGGATAGGATAGGAGGATATTATGGGGTGGAGGATAGGATAGGATAGAGGATATGATATGATAGAGGATAGGAAAGAGGATAGGATATAATACAGAATAGGATAGGATTGAGTATAGAATGGGATAGAGGATAGGATAGGATGGAGGATAGAGGATAGGATAGGATAGAGGATAGGATAGGATAGAGGATAGGATAGGATAGAGGATAGGATAGGATAGTGGATAGGATAGGATAGAGGATAGGATAGGATAGAGGATAGGATCGGATAGAGGATAGGATACGATAGAGGATAGTATAGGATAGAGGATAGGATAGGATAGAGAATAGTGTAGGATAAATGATATTATAGGATACAGGATAGGATAGGTAGAGGATAGGATAGAGAATAGGATAGGATGGAGGATAGGATAGGATAGAGGATAGGATAGGATAGAGGATAGGATAGGATAGAGGATAGGATAGGATAGAGGATAGGATCGGATAGAGGATAGGATACGATAGAGGATAGTATAGGATAGAGGATAGGATAGGATAGAGAATAGTGTAGGATAAATGATATTATAGGATACAGGATAGGATAGGGTAGAGGATAGGATAGAGAATAGGATAGGATGGAGGATAGGATAGGATAGAGGATAGAATCGGATAGAGGATAGGATACGATAGAGGATAGGATAGAGGATTGGATAGGATAGAGGATATTATAGGATATAGGATAGGATAGGATACAGGATAGGATAGGATAGAGGATAGGAGAGGATTCAGGATAGGATAGAGAATATTATAGGATAGAGGATAGGATAGGATAGAGGATAGGATAGGATAGAGGATAGGATAGGATGGAGGGTAGGGTAGAATTTGTATAGGACACATTATAGCATAGGATAGAGTATAGGATAGGTAGAGAATAGGATAGGATAGAGGATATTATGGGGTAGAGGATAGGATAGGATAGAGGATATGATATGATAGAGGATAGGAAAGAGGATAGGATATAATACAGAATAGGATAGGATTGAGTATAGAATGGGATACAGGATGGGATAGGGTATTGGATAGGATAGAGGATAGGATAGGCTAGAGGATAGGATAGGATAGAGGATAGGATAGGATAGAGGATAGGATAGGATAGAGGATAGGATAGGATAGAGGATAGGATAGGATAGAGGATAGGATAGGATAGAGGATAGGATAGGATAGAGGATAGGATAGGATAGAGGATAGGATAGGATAGAGGATAGGATAGGTTAGAGGATAGGATCGGATAGAGGATAGGATACGATAGAGGATAGTATAGGATAGAGGATAGGATAGGATAGAGAATAGTATAGGATAAATGATATTATAGGATACAGGATAGGATAGGGTAGAGGATAGGATAGAGAATAGGATAGGGTGGAGGATAGGATAGGATAGAGGATAGAATCGGATAGAGGATAGGATACGATAGAGGATAGGGTAGAGGATTGGATAGGATAGAGGATATTATAGGATAGAGGATAGGATAGGATACAGGATAGGATAGGATAAATGATATTATAGGATACAGGATAGGATAGGGTAGAGGATAGGATAGGGAATAGGATAGGATGGAGGATAGGATAGGATAGAGGATAGAATCGGATAGAGGATAGGATACGATAGAGGATAGGATAGAGGATTGGATAGGATAGAGGATATTATAGGATATACGATAGGATAGGATACAGGATAGGATAGGATAGAGGATAAGATACTATAGAGGATAGTATAGGGTAGAGGATAGGATAGGATAGAGAATAGTATAGGATAGATGATATTATAGAATAGAGGATAGGATAGGATAGAGGATAGGATACGATAGACGGATAGTATAGGATAGAGGATACGATAGGATAGAGAATATTATAGGATAAATGATATTATAGGATAGAGGATAGGATAGGGTAGAGGATAGGATAGGATAGAGAATAGTATAGGATAGATGATATTATAGAATAGAGGATAGGATAGGATAGGGGATAGGATACGATAGAGGATAGTATAGGATAGAGGATAGGATAGGATAGAGGGTAGGATAGGATAGAGGATAGGATCGGATAGAGAATAGTATGGGATAGATGATATTATAGGATAGAGGATAGGATAGGATAGAGGATAGGATAGGATAGAGGATAGGATAGGATAGAGGATAGGATAGGATAGAGGATAGGATAGGATAGCGGATAGGATAGGATAGCGGATAGGATAGGATAGAGGATAGGATAGGATAGAGGATAGGATAGGATAGAGGATAGGATAGGATAGAGGATAGGATACGATAGAGGGTAGGGTAGAATTTGTATAGGACACCTTATAGCATAGGATAGAGTATAGGATAGGATAGAGAATAGGATAGGATAGAGGATATTATGGGGTGGAGGATAGGATAGGATAGAGGATATGATATGATAAAGATATTATAGGATACAGGATAGGATAGGGTAGAGGATAGGATAGAGAATATGATAGGATGGAGGATAGGATAGGATAGAGGATAGAATCGGATAGAGGATAGGATACGATAGAGGATAGGATAGAGGATTGGATAGGATAGAGGATATTATAGGATATACGATAGGATAGGATACAGGATAGGATAGGATAGAGGATAAGATACTATAGAGGATAGTATAGGGTAGAGGATAGGATAGGATAGAGAATAGTATAGGATAGATGATATTATAGAATAGAGGATAGGATAGGATAGAGGATAGGATACGATAGAGGATAGTATAGGATAGAGGATACGATAGGATAGAGAATATTATAGGATAAATGATATTATAGGATAGAGGATAGGATAGGGTAGAGGATAGGATAGGATAGAGAATAGTATAGGATAGATGATATTATAGAATAGAGGATAGGATAGGATAGGGGATAGGATACGATAGAGGATAGTATAGGATAGAGGATAGGATAGGATAGAGGGTAGGATAGGATAGAGGATAGGATCGGATAGAGAATAGTATGGGATAGATGATATTATAGGATAGAGGATAGGATAGGATAGAGGATAGGATAGGATAGAGGATAGGATAGGATAGAGGATAGGATAGGATAGAGGATAGGATAGGATAGCGGATAGGATAGGATACGATTGAGGATAGGATAGAGGATTGGATAGGATAGAGGATATTATAGGATATAGGATAGGATAGGATACAGGATAGGATAGGATAGAGGATAGGAGAGGATTAAGGATAGGATAGAGAATATTATAGGATAGAGGATAGGATAGGATAGAGGAAAGGATAGGATAGAGGATAGGATAGGATAGAGGATAGGATAGGATACAGGATAGGATAGGATAGTGGATAGGATAGGATAGATGATATTATAGGATAGAGGATAGGATAGGATAGAGGATAGGCTCGGATCGATGATAGGATAGGGGATTGGATAGAATAGAGGATAGGATAGGATAGAGGATAGGATAGGATAGAGGATAGGATAGGATAGAGGATAGAATCGGATAGAGGATAGGATACGATAGAGGATAGGATAGAGGATTGGATAGGATAGAGGATATTATAGGATATACGATAGGATAGGATACAGGATAGGATAGGATAGAGGATAGTATAGGATAGAGGATACGATAGGATAGAGAATAGGATAGACGATAGGATAGGATAAAGGATTGGATAGGATAGAGGATAGGATAGAGGATAGTATAGAGGATAGGATAGAGGACAGGATAGGATAGAGGATAGGATAGGATAGAGGATAGGATAGGATAGGGGATAGGATAGGATAGAGGATTGGATAGGATAGAGGACAGGATAGGATAGACGATAGGATAGGATAGAGGATAGGATCGGATAGAAAATAGTATAGGATAGATGATATTATAGGATAGGGATAGGATAGGATAGAGAATAGTATAGGATAGATGATATTATAGGATAGAGGATAGGATAGGATAGAGGATAGGATAGGATAGAGGATAGGATAGGATAGAGGATAGGATAGGATAGAGGATAGGATAGGATAGCGGATAGGATAGGATAGCGGATAGGATAGGATAGAGGATAGGATAGGATAGAGGATAGGATAGGATAGAGGATAGGATAGGATAGAGGATAGGATAGGATAGAGGATAGGATAGGATAGAGGGTAGGGTAGAATTTGTATAGGACACCTTATAGCATAGGATAGAGTATAGGATAGGATAGAGAATAGGATAGGATAGAGAATATTATGGGGTGGAGGATAGGATAGGATAGAGGATATGATATGATAGAGGATTGGAAAGAGGATAGGATATAATACAGAATAGGATAGGATTGAGTATAGAATGGGATAGAGGATAGGATAGGATAGAGGATAGAGGATAGGATAGGATAGAGGATAGGATAGGATAGAGGATAGGATAGGATAGAGGATAGGATAGGATAGAGGATAGGATAGGATAGAGGATAGGATAGGATAGAGGATTGGATAGGACAGAGGACAGGATAGGATAGAGGATAGGATAGGATAGAGGATAGGATCGGATAGAGAATAGTATAGGATAGATGATATTATAGGATAGGGGATAGGATAGGATAGAGAATAGTATAGGATAGATGATATTCAAAGATAGAGGATAGGATAGGATAGAGTATACGATACAGAATAGGATAGGATAGAGGATAGGATAGGATAGAGGATAGGATCGGATAGAGGATAGGATACGATAGAGGATAGTATAGGATAGAGGATAGGATAGGATAGAGAATAGTATAGGATAAATGATATTATAGGATACAGGATAGGATAGGGTAGAGGATAGGATAGAGAATAGGATAGGATGGAGGATAGGATAGGATAGAGGATAGAATCGGATAGAGGATAGGATACGATAGAGGATAGGATAGAGGATTGGATTGGATAGAGGATATTATAGGATATAGGATAGGATAGGATACAGGATAGGATAGGATAGAGGATAGGAGAGGATTCAGGATAGGATAAAGAATATTATAGGATAGAGGATAGGATAGGATAGAGGATAGGATAGGATAGAGGATAGGATAGGATGGTGGGTAGGGTAGAATTTGTATAGGACACATTATAGCATAGGATAGAGTACAGGATAGGTAGAGAATAGGATAGGATAGAGGATATTATGGGGTAGAGGATAGGATAGGATAGAGGATATGATATGATAGAGGATAGGAAAGAGGATAGGATATAATACAGAATAGGATAGGATTGAGTAGAGAATGGGATACAGGATGGGATAGGGTATTGGATAGGATAGAGGATAGGATAGGCTAGAGGATAGGATAGGATAGAGGATAGGATAGGATAGAGGATAGGATAGGATACAGGATAGGATAGGATAGTGGATAGGATAGGATAGATGATATTATAGGATAGAGGATAGGATAGGATAGAGGATAGGATAGGGGATTGGATAGAATAGAGGATAGGATAGGATAGAGGATAGGATAGGATAGAGGATAGGATAGGATAGAGGATAGGATAGGATAGAGGATAGGATAGGATAGAGGATAGGATCGGATAGAGGATAGGATAGGATAGAGGATAGTATAGGATAGAGGATACGATAGGATAGAGAATAGGATAGACGATAGGATAGGATAGAGGATTGGATAGGATAGAGGATAGGATAGAGGATAGGATAGGATAGAGGATAGGATAGGATAGAGGATAGGATAGGATAGGGGATAGGATAGGATAGAGGATTGGATAGGATAGAGGACAGGATAGGATAGAGGAGAGGATAGGATAGAGGATAGGATCGGATAGAAAATAGTATAGGATAGATGATATTATAGGATAGGGGATAGGATAGGATAGAGAATAGTATAGGATAGATGATATTAAAAGATAGAGGATAGGATAGAATAGAGTATACGATACAGAATAGGATAGGATAGAGGATAGGATAGGATAGAGGATAGGATCGGATAGAGGATAGGATAGGATAGAGGATAGGATAGGATAGAGGATAGGATAGGATAGAGAATAGGATAGGATAGAGGATAGGATAGGATAGAGGATAGGATAGGATAGAGGATAGGATAGGATAGAGGATAGGATAGGATAGAGGATAGGATAGGATAGAGGATAGGATAGGATAGAGGATAGGATAGGATAGAGGATAGGATAGGATAGAGGATAGGATAGGATAGAGGATGGATAGGATAGAGGATAGGATAGGATAGAGGATAGGATAGGATAGAGGATAGGATCGGATAGAGGATAGATTACGATAGAGGATAGTATAGGATAGAGGTTAGGATAGGAGTAGAGGATAGGATAGGATAGAGGATAGGATAGGATAGAGGATAGGATAGGATAGAGGATTAGGATAGGATAGAGGTAGGATGAGTGATAGGATTGGATAGAGGAGTGGTTTGGATAGTGGATAGGATAGGATAGTGGATAGGAGAGGATAGAGGATAGGATTGGAGTAGAGGTAGGATAGGAGAGGTGAGGATAGGAGGTAGTGGTTGGTGAGGATGAGAGGAGAGGTAGGTTAGGTAGGAGTGGAGAGGAGTGGGTAGAGGATTGGAGTGGTTAGAGGATAGGATTGGATAGAGGATAGGATAGGATAGAGGATAGGTTAGGAGACAGGATAGGATTGGATAGTGAGTGGAGTGGTGAGGTGTCTGGATTGGAAGTGAGGTTTGGATTGGTGAGTGGTGTGAGAGGGATTGAGAGGTGAGTGAGGATTGGAGAGGTGGATAGGAAGAGGTTTAGGTGAGAGGTAGAGGTGTGGAGTGGGATGAGTGAAGTGTGGAGTGGTGTGGAGTGGGGTGTGGATAGTGAGTGGTTTAGGAGTGGAGAGGTGTGATGGTTTCGTGTTGGTAGGGTAGTGGAGTCAGAGGAGAGTGGTGTGGAGCGGAGCGTGGTGTGGTGTGGGTGGGAGTGTAGTGTGGTGTGGTGTGGTGTGTGGTGTGGAGTGGTGTGTGGTGTGGGGAGGTGTGGTGTGGTGTGGGGTGGGTGTGTTGTGTGGTGTGGTGTGGTCGTGTGGTGTGGTGTGGTGTGTGGTGTGGTGTGGTGTGTGGTGTGGTGTGGAGTGTGGTGTGGTGTGGTTGCGCGAGAGGGGAAGACGCAGAAGGGGGGGGGGGGGTGTGTGTGGAAGTGCCGTGAAGAGTGAAGTGAAGTGAAGAGTGAAGTGACGTGAAGAGTGATGTGAAGTGAAGAGTGAAGTGAAGTGAAGAGTGGAGTGCATTGAAAAGTGAAGTGATGAGTGAAGTTAAGTGAAGAGTGAAGTGAAGTGAAGAGTGAAGTGAAGTGAAGAGTGGAGTGAATTGACAAGTGAAGTGCTGAGTGCAGTGAAGTGAAGAGTGAAGTGAGGTGAAGAGTGAAGTGTTGTGATGGGTGAAGTGAAGTGAATAGTGAAGTGAAGTGAAGAGTGGAGTGAATTGAAAAGTGAAGTGATGAGTGAAGTGAAGTGAAGAGTGAAGTGAAGTGAAGAGTGAAGTGAAGTGAGAGTGAAGATGAAGTGAAGAGTAAAAGTGAAGTGAAGAGTGAAGTGAAGTGAAGAGTGAAGTGTTGTGATGAGTGAAGTGAAGTGAATAGTGAAGTGAAGTGAAGGGTGAAGTGAAGTGAAGAGTGAAGTGAAGTGAAGAGTGAAGTGAAGTGAAGAGTGAAGTGAAGTGAAGAGTAAAGTGAAGTGAAGAGTGAAGTGAAGTGAAGAGTGAAGTGAAGTGAAGAGTGAAGTGAAGTGAAGAGTGAAGTGAAGTGAAGAGTGAAGTGAAGTGAAGAGTGAAGTGAAGTGAAGAGTGAAGTGAAGTGAAGAGTGAAGTGAAGAGAAGAGTGAAGTGAAGTGAAGAGTGAAGTGAAGAGTGAAGTGAAGTGAAGAGTGAAGTGAAGTGAAGAGTGACGTGAACGTGAAGAGAAGAAGAGTGAAGTGAAGTGAAGAGTGAAGTGACGTGAAGAGTGAAGTGAAGTGAAGAGTGAAGTGTAGTGAAGAGTGAGGTGGAGTGAAGAGTGAGTGAAGTGAAGAGTGAAGTGAAGTGAAGAGTGAAGTGACGTGAAGAGTGAAGTGAAGTGAAGAGTGAAGTGAAGTGAAGAGTGAAGTGAAGTGAAGAGTGAAGTGAAGTGAAGAGTGAAGTGAAGTGAAGAGTGAAGTGAAGTGAAGAGTGAAGTGAAGTGAAGAGTGAAGTGAAGTGAAGAGTGAAGTGAAGTGAAGAGTGAAGTGAAGTGAAGAGTGAAGTGAAGTGGAGAGTGAAGTGAAGTGAAGAGTGAAGTGCAGTGAAGAGTGAAGTGAAGTGAAGAGTGAAGTGAAGTGAAGAGTGAAGTGAAGTGAAGAGTGAAGTGAAGTGGAGGGTGAGGTGTAGAGTGGAGTGAAGTGAAGAGTGAGGGGTTGTGATGAGTGAAGTGTAGTGGAGAGTGAAAGTGAAGTGAAAAGTGAAGTGTTGTGATGAGTGAAGTGTAGTGGGGAGTGAAGTGAAGTGAAGAGTGAAGTGAAGAGAAGAGTGAAGTGAAGGGAAGAGTGAAGTGAATTGAAGAGTGAAGTGAAGTGAAAAGTGAAGTGAAGTGAAGAGTGAAGTGAAGTGAAGAGTGAAGTGAAGTGAAGAGTGAAGTGAAGAGTGAAGTGAATTGAAGAGTGAAGTGAAGTGAGGAGTGAAGTGGAGAGTGAAGTGAGGTGACAGAGTGAAGTGTAGTGAAGAGTGAAGTGAAGTGAAGAGTGAAGTGAAGTGAAGAGTGAAGTGAAGTGAAGAGTGAAGTGAAGTGAAGAGTGAAGTGAAGTGAAGAGTGAAGTGAAGTGAAGAGTGAAGTGAAGTGAAGAGTGGAGTGAATTGAAAGTGAAGTGAAGAGTGAAGTGAAGTGAAGAGTGAAGTGTTGTGATGAGTGAAGTGAAGTGAATAGTGAAGTGAAGTGAAGGGTGAAGTGAAGTGAAGAGTGAAGTGAAGTGAAGAGTGAAGTGAAGTGAAGAGTGAAGTGAAGTGAAGAGTGAAGTGAATTGTAAAGTGAATGAAGGGTGAAATGGAGAGTAGATTGAAGTGACGTGGAGGGTGGTGTGAAGTGAAGAGGGAAGTGAAGAGTGATGTGATGTGAAGAGTGAAGTGAAGTGAAGAGTAAAATGTTGTGAAGAGTGAAGTGAAGTGGAGAGTAAGTGAAGGGTAGAGTGAAGTGGAGTGTTGGGGGAAGTGTATTTGGAGTAAAGTAAATAATGAAGTGAAGTGAAGAGTGAAGTGAAGTGAAGAGTGAAGTGAAGTGAAGAGTGAAGTGTTGTGGAGGGTGAAGTGAAGGTTGAAGAGAAGTGAAGAGTGAAGTGAAGTGAAGGGTGAAGTGAAGTGAAGTGTGAAGTGTTGTGAAGAGTGAATTGAATTGAAGAGTGAAGTGAAGAGTGAGGTGAAGTGAAGAGTGAAGTGGAGTGAAGAGTGAAGTGAAGTGAAGAATGAAGTGAAGTGGCGAGTGAAGTGAAGAGTAAAGTGAAGTGAAGGGTGAAGTGTTGTGATGGGTGAAGTGTAGTGGAGAGTGAAGTGAAGTGAAGAGTGAAGTGTAGTGAAGAGTGAGGTGAAGTGAAGAGTGAAGTGAAGTGAAGAGTGAAGTGAAGTGAAGAGTGAAGTGAAGTGGAGGGTGCGGTGTAGAGTGAAGTGAAGTGAAGAGTGAGGGGTTGTGATGAGTGAAGTGTAGTGGAGAGTGAAGTGAAGTGAAAAGTGAAGTGTTGTGATGAGTGAAGTGTAGTGGAGAGTGAAGTGAAGTGAAGAGTGAAGTGAAGTGAAGAGTGAAGTGAAGGGAAGAGGGAAGTGAATTGAAGAGTGAAGTGAAGTGAAGAGTGAAGTGAAGTGAAGAGTGAAGTGAAGTGAAGAGTGAAGTGAAGTGAAGAGTGAAGTGAAGTGAAGAGTGAAGTGAAGTGACGAGTGAAGAGTGAAGTGAAGTGAAGAGTGAAATGGAGTGTAGATTGAAGTGAAGTGGAGGGTGGTGTGAAGTGAAGAGGGAATTGAAGAGTGATGTGATGTGAAGAGTGAAGTGAAGTGAAGAATAAAATGTTGTGGAGAGTGAAGTGAAGTGGAGAGTGAAGTGAAGTGTAGAGTGCAGTGGAGTGTTGGGGGAAGTGTATTTGGAGTAAAGTAAAGAGTGAAGTGAAGTGAAGAGTGAAGTGAAGTGAAGAGTGAAGTGAAGTGAAGAGTGAAGTGAAGTGAAGAGTGAAGTGAAGTGAAGAGTGAAGTGAAGTGCAAGAGTGAAGTGAAGTGAAGAGTGAAGTGAAGTGAAGAGTGAAGTGAAGTGAAGAGTGAAGTGAAGTGAAGAGTGAAGTGAAGTGAAGAGTGAAGTGAAGTGAAGAGTGAAGTGTTGTGATGAGTGAAGTGTAGTGGAGAGTGAAGTGAAGTGAACAGTGAAGTGTTGTGATGAGTGAAGAGTAGTGGGGAGTGAAGTGAAGTGAAGAGTGAAGTGAAGTGAGGAGTGAAGTGAAGGGAAGAGTGAAGTGAATTGAAGAGTGAAGTGAAGTGAAAAGTGAAGTGAAGTGAAGAGTGAAGTGAAGTGAAGAGTGAAGTGAAGGGAAGAGTGAAGTGAAGAGTGTAGTGAAGAGTGAAGTGAAGAGTGAAGTGAATTGAAGGGTGAAGTGAAGTGAGGAGTGAAGTGGAGAGTGAAGTGAGGTGAAGAGTGAAGTGTAGTGAAGAGTGAAGTGAAGTGAAGGGTGAAGTGAAGTGAGGTGTGAAGTGTTGTGAAGAGTGAAGTGAATTGAAGAGTGAAGTGAAGAGTGAGGTGAAGTGAAGAGTGCAGTGAAGTGGAGTGAGAGTGAAGTGAAGTGAAGAGTGAAGTGAAGTGAAGAGTGACGTGAAGTGAAGAGTGGAGTGAATTGAAAAGTGAAGTGATGAGTGAAGTGAAGTGAAGAGTGAAGTGAAGTGAAGAGTGAAGTGTTGTGATGAGTGAAGTGAAGTGAATAGTGACAGTGAAGTGAAGGGTGAAGTGAAGTGAAGAGTGAAGTGAAGTGAAGAGTGAAGTGAAGGGAAGAGTGAAGTGAAGTGAAGAGTGAAGTGTTGTGGAGAGTGAACGTGAAGGTTGAAGAGAAGTGAAGAGTGAAGTGAAGTGAAGGGTGAAGTGAAGTGAAGTGTGAAGTGTTGTGAAGAGTGAAGTGAATTGAAGAGTGAAGTGAAGATTGAGGTGAAGTGAAGTGAAGAGTGAAGTGAAGTGACGAGTGAAGTGAAGTGAAGAGTGAAGTGAAGTGAAGAGTGAAGTGAAGTGAAGAGTGAAGTGAAGTGAAGAGTGAAGTGTTGTGATGAGTGCAAATGTAGTGGAGAGTGAAGTGAAGTGAAGAGTGAAGTGAAGTAAAGAGTGAAGTGAAGTGAAGAGTGAAGTGTACGTGAAGAGTGAGGTGAAGTGAAAAGTGAAGTGAAGTGAAGAGTGGAGTGTTGTGATGAGTGAAGTGTAGTGGAGAGTGAAGTGAAGTGAAGAGTAAAGTGAAGTGACAGAGTGAAGTGTTGTGATGGGTGAAGTGTTGTGGAGAGTGAAGTGAGGTGAAGAGTGAAGTGTAGTGAAGAGTGAGGTGAAGTGAAGAGTGAAGTGAAGTGAAGAGTGGAGTGTTGTGATGAGTGAAGTGTAGTGGAGAGTGAAGTGAAGTGAAGAGTAAAGTGTAGTGAAGAGTGTGGTGAGGGTGAAGAGTGAAGTGAAGTGAAGGGTGACAGTGAAGTGAGGTGTGAAGTGTTGTGAAGAGTGAAGTGAATTGAAGAGTGAAGTGAAGAGTGAGGTGAAGTGAAGAGTGAAGTGGAGTGAAGAGTGAACGTGAAGTGAAGAATGAAGTGATGTGGAGAGTGAAGTGAAGAGTAAAGTGAAGTGAAGGGTGAAGTGTTGTGATGGGTGATGTGATGTGAAGAGTGAAGTGAAGTGAAGAATAACAATGTTGTGAAGACGTGAAGTGAAGTGGAGAGTGAAGTGAAGTGTAGAGTGAAGTGGAGTGTTGGGGGAAGTGTATTTGGAGTAAAGTAAAGAGTGAGGTGAAGTGAAGAGTGAAGTGAAGTGAAGAGTGAAGTGAAGTGAAGAGTGAAGTGAAGTGAAGAGTGAAGTGAAGTGAAGAGTGAAGTGAAGTGAAGAGTGAAGTGAAGTGAAGAGTGAACAGTGAAGTGAAGAGTGAACGTGAAGTGAAGAGTGAAGTGAAGTGAAGAGTGAAGTGAAGTGAAGAGTGAAGTGTTGTGATGAGTGAAATGTAGTGGAGAGTGCAGTGAAGTGAAGAGTGAAGTGAAGTAAAGAGTGAAGTGAAGTGAAGAGTGACAGTGTCAGTGAAGAGTGAGGTGAAGTGAAAAGTGAAGTGAAGTGAAGAGTGGAGTGTTGTGATGAGTGAAGTGTAGTGGAGAGTGAAGTGAAGTGAAGAGTAAAGTGAAGTGAAGAGTGAAGTGTTGTGATGGGTGAAGTGTTGTGGAGAGTGAAGTGAGGTGAAGAGTGAAGTGTAGTGAAGAGTGAGGTGAAGTGAGAGTGAAGTGAAGTGAAGAGTGGAGTGTTGTGCTGAGTGAAGTGTAGTGGAGAGTGAAGTGAAGTGAAGAGTAAAAGTGTAGTGAAGAGTGTGGTGAGGTGAAGAGTGAAGTGAAGTGAAGGGTGAAGTGAAGTGAGGTGTGAAGTGTTGTGAAGAGTGAAGTGAATTGAAGAGTGAAGTGAAGAGTGAGGTGGTGAAGTGAAGAGTGAAGTGGAGTGAAGAGTGAAGTGAAGTGAAGAATGAAGTGAAGTGGAAAGTGAAGTGAAGAGTAAAGTGAAGTGAAGGGTGAAGTGTTGTGATGGGTGAAGTGAAGTGAAGGGTGAAGTGAAGTGAAAGAGTGAAGTGTTGTGACGAGTGAAGTGAATTGAAGAGTAAAGTGAAGAGTGAGGTGAAGTGAAGAGTGAAGTGGAGTGAAGAGTGAAGTGAAGTGAAGAATAAAGTGAAGTGGAGAGTGAAGTGAAGAGTAAAGTGAAGTGAAGGGTGAAGTGTTGTGATGGGTGAAGTGTAGTGGAGAGTGAAGTGAAGTGAAGAGTGAAGTGTAGTGAAGAGTGAGGTGAAGTGAAGCGTGAAGTGAAGTGAAGAGTTAAGTGAAGTGAAGAGTGAAGTGAAGTGAAGAGTGAAGTGACGTGAAGAGTGAAGTGAAGTGAAGAGTGAAGTGAAGTGAAGAGTGAAGTGAAGTGAAGAGTGAAGTGAAGTGAAGAGTGAAGTGAAGTGAAGAGTGCAGTGCAGTGAAGAGTGACAGTGACAGTGAAGAGTGAAGTGAAGTGAAGAGTGAAGTGACATTGTAAAGTGAAATGAAGGGTGAAATGGAGTGTAGATTGAAGTGAAGTGGAGGGTGGTGTGAAGTGAAGAGGGAAGTGAAGAGTGATGTGATGTGAAGAGTGACGTGAAGTGAAGAGTAAAATGTTGTGAAGAGTGAAGTGAAGTGGAGAGTAAGTGAAGTGTAGAGTGAAGTGGAGTGTTGGGGGAAGTGTATTTGGAGTAAAGTCAAGAATGAAGTGAAGTGAAGAGTGAAGTGAAGTGACAGAGTGAAGTGAAGTGAAGAGTGAAGTGTTGTGGAGAGTGAAGTGAAGGTTGAAGAGAAGTGAAGAGTGAAGTGAAGTGAAGGGTGAAGTGAAGTGAAGTGTGAAGTGTTGTGAAGAGTGAAGTGAATTGAAGAGTGAAGTGAAGAGTGAGGTGAAGTGAAGAGTGAAGTGGAGTGAAGAGTGAAGTGAAGTGAAGAATGAAGTGAAGTGGAGAGTGAAGTGAAGAGTAAAGTGAAGTGAAGGGTGAAGTGTTGTGATGGGTGAAGTATAGTGGAGAGTGAAGTGAAGTGAAGAGTGAAGTGTAGTGAAGAGTGAGGTGAAGTGAAGAGTGAAGTGAAGTGAAGAGTGAAGTGAAGTGAAGAGTGAAGTGAAGTGAAGAGTGAAGTGAAGTGAAGAGTGAAGTGAAGTGAAGAATGAAGTGAAGTGGAGAGTGAAGTGAAGAGTAAAGTGAAGTGAAGGGTGAAGTGTTGTGATGGGTGAAGTATAGTGGAGAGTGAAGTGAAAGTGAAGAGTGAAGTGTAGTGAAGAGTGAGGTGCAAGTGAAGAGTGAAGTGAAGTGAAGAGTGAAGTGAAGTGAAGAGTGAAGTGAAGTGAATAGTGAAGTGGAAGTGAAGAGTGAAGTGAAGTGAAGAGTGAAGTGAAGTGAAGAGTGAAGTGAAGTGAAGAGTGAAGAATGAAGTGAAGTGAAGAAGTGAACTGGAGTGTAGATTGAAGTGAAGTGGAGGGTGGTGTGAAGTGAAGAGGGAAGTGAAGAGTGATGTGATGTGAAGAGTGAAGTGAAGTGAAGAATAAAATGTTGTGAAGAGTGAAGTGAAGTGGAGAGTGAAGTGAAGTGTAGAGTGAAGTGGAGTGTTGGGGGAAGTGTATTTGGAGTACAAGTAAAGAGTGACGTGAAGTGAAGAGTGAAGTGAAGTGAAGAGTTAAGTGAAGTGAAGAGTGAAGTGAAGTGGAGGGTGAGGTGTAGAGTGAAGTGACAGTGAAGAGTGAGGGGTTGTGATGAGTGAAGTGTAGTGGAGAGTGAAGTGAAGTGAAAAAGTGAAGTGTTGTGATGAGTGAAGTGTAGTGGGGAGTGAAGTGAAGTGAAGAGTGAAGTGAAGTGAGGAGTGAAGTGAAGGGAAGAGTGAAGTGAATTGAAGAGTGAAGTGAAGTGAAACGTGAAGTGAAGTGAAGAGGGAAGTGAAGTGACGAGTGAAGTGAAGTGAAGAGTGAAGTGAAGAGTGTAGTGAAGACGTGACAGTGAAGAGTGAAGTGAATTGAAGGGTGAAGTGAAGTGAGGAGTGAAGTGGAGAGTGAAGTGAGGTGAAGAGTGAAGTGTAGTGAAGAGTGAAGTGAAGTGAAGAGTGAAGTGAAGTGAAGAGTGAAGTGAAGTGAAGAGTGAAGTGAAGTGAAGAGTGACGTGAAGTGAAGAGTGAAGTGAAGTGAAGAGTGAAGTGAAGTGAAGAGTGAAGTGACGTGAAGAGTGAAGTGAAGTGAAGAGTGAAGTGAAGTGAAGAGTGAAGTGAAGTGAAGAGTGAAGTGAAGTGAAGAGTGAAGTGAAGTGAAGAGTGAAGTGAAGTGAAGAGTGAAGTGAAGTGAAGAGTGAAGTGAAGTGAAGAGTGAAGTGAAGTGAAGAGTGAAGTGAAGTGAAGAGTGAAGTGAAGTGAAGAGTGAAGTGAAGTGAAGAGTGAAGTGAAGTGAAGACGTGAAGTGAAGAGTGATGAGTGAAGTGAAGTGAAGAGTGAAGTGAAGTGAAGAGTGAAGTGAAGTGAAGAGTGAAGTGAAGTGAAGAGTGAAGTGAAGTGAAGAGTGAAGTGAAGTGAAGAGTGAAGTGAAGTGAAGAGTGAAGTGAAGAGTGAAGAGTGAAGTGAAGAGTGTTGTGAGGGGAAGAGTGAAGTGAAGTGAAAAGTGAAGTATTGTGGAGCAGTGAAGTGAAGAGTGAAGTGAAGTGAAGAGTGAAGTGAAGTGTAGTGTGGTGTGAAGTGAAGTGAGGTGAAGAGTGAAGGGAAGTGAAGGGTGAGGTGTTGTGAAGAGTGAAGTGAAGTGAAGAGGGAAGTGAAGTGAAGAGTGAAGTGAAGTTTAGAGTGAAGTGAAGTGAAGAGTGAAGTGAAGAGTGGAGTTAAGTGAAGAGTGAAGTGAAGTGAAGAGTGAAGTGAAGTGAAGAGTGAAGTGAAGTGCAAGAGTGAAGTGAAGTGAAGAGTGAAGTGAAGTGAAGAGTGAAGTGAAGAGTGAAGTGAAGTGAAGAGTGACAGTGAAGTGAAGAGTGAAGTGAAGTGAAGAGTGAAGTGAAGTGAAGAGTGAAGTGAAGTGAAGAGTGAAGTGAAGTGAGGAGTGAAGTGAAGTGAAGAGTGAAGTGAAGTGAAGAGTGAAGTGAAGTGAAGAGTGAAGTGAAGTGAAGAGTGAAGTGAAGTGAAGAGTGAAGTGAAGTGAAGAGTGAAGTGAAGTGAAGAGTGAAGTGAAAGTGAAGAGTGAAGTGAAGTGAAGAGTGAAGTGAAGTGAAGAGTGAAGTGAAGTGAAGAGTGAAGTGAAGTGAAGAGTGAAGTGAAGTGAAGAGTGAAGTGAAGTGAACGAGTGAAGTGAAGTGAAGAGTGACGTGAAGTGAAGAGTGAAGTGAAGTGAAGAGTGAAGTGAAGTGAAGAGTGAAGTGAAGTGAAGAGTGAAGTGAAGTGAAGAGTGAAGTGAAGAGTGAAGTGAAGTGAAGAGTGAAGTGAAGTGAAGAGTGAAGTGAAGAGTGAACGTGAAGTGAAGAGTGAAGTGAAGTGAAGAGTGTTGTGAGGGGAAGAGTGAAGTGAAGTGAAGAGTGAAGTGTTGTGGAGAGTGAAGTGAAGGTTGAAGAGAAGTGAAGAGTGAAGTGAAGGGAAGGGTGAAGTGAAGTGAAGAGTGAAGTGAAGTGAAGGAGTGAAGTGAGAGAAGAGTGAAGTGAAGGGAAGAGTGAAGTGAAGTGAAGAGTGAAGTGAAGTGAAGAGTGAAAGTGAAGTGAAGAGTGAAGTGAAGTGAAGAGTGATGTGAAGTGAAGAGTGAAGTGAAGTGAAGAGTGGGAGTGAATTGAAAGTGAAGTGATGAGTGAAGTTACAGTGAAGAGTGAAGTGAAGTGAAGAGTGAAGTGAAGTGAAGAGTGGAGTGAATTGAAAAGTGAAGTGATGAGTGAAGTGAAGTGAAGAGTGAAGTGAGGTGAAGAGTGAAGTGTTGTGATGGGTGAAGTGAAGTGCATAGTGAAGTGAAGTGAAGAGTGGAGTGAATTGAACAGTGAAGTGATGAGTGAAGTGAAGTGAAGAGTGAAGTGAAGTGAAGAGTGAAGTGACGTGAAGAGTGAAGTGAAGTGAAGAGTGAAGTGAAGTGAAGAGTGAAGTGAAGTGAAGAGTGAAGTGTTGTGACTGAGTGAAGTGAAGTGAATAGTGAAGTGAAGTGAAGGGTGAAGTGAAGTGAAGAGTGAAGTGAAGTGAAGAGTGAAGTGAAGTGAAGAGTGAAGTGAAGTGAAGAGTAAAGTGAAGTGAAGAGTGAAGTGAGAAGTGAAAGAGTGAAGTGAAGTGAAGAGTGAAGTGACAGTGAAGAGTGAAGTGAAGTGAAGGAGTGAAGTGAAGTGAAGAGTGAAGTGAAGTGAAGAGTGAAGTGAAGTGAAGAGTGAAGTGAAGAGAAGAGTGAAGTGAAGTGAAGAGTGAAGTGAAGAGTGAAGTGAAGTGAAGAGTGAAGTGAAGTGAAGACGTGAAGTGAAGAGCAGAGTGAAGTGAAGTGAAGAGTGAAGTGAAGTGAAGAGTAAGGTGAAGTGAAGCGTGAGGTGAAGTGAAGAGTGAAGTGAAGTGAAGAGTGAAGTGAAGTGAAGAGTGAAGTGAAGTGAAGAGTGACAGTGAAGTGAAGAGGTGAAGTGAAGTGAAGAGTGAAGTGAGAAGTGAAGAGTGAAGTGAAGTGAAGAGTGAAGTGAAGTGAAGAGTGAAGTGAAGTGAAGAGTGAAGTGACGTGAACGCGTGAAGTGAAGTGAAGAGTGAAGTGAAGTGAAGAGTGACGTGAAGTGACGAGTGACAGTGAAGTGAAGAGTGACGTGAAGTGAAGAGTGAAGTGGAACGAGAAGAGTGAAGTGAAGTGAAGAGTGCACGTGCAAGTGAAGAGAGCCGTGACGTGCATAGTGAAGTGACGTGACAGAGACCTGAAGTGAAGACGTGAAGTGAAGTGCAAGCTCTATCCTATCCTAATCCTCTATCCTAACGAGTAGCCTAGCTAGCGTGATCCTATCCTATCCTCTATCCTATCCTATCCTCTATCCTATCCTATCCTCTATCCTATCCTATCCTCTATCCTATCCTAACCTCTCATCCTATCCCTATCCTCTATCCTATCCTATCCTCTATCCTATCCTATCCTCTATCCTATCCTATCCTCTATCCTATCCTATCCTCTTATCCTATCCTATCCTCTATCCTATCCTATCCTCTATCCTATCCTATCCTCTATCCTATCCTATCCTCTATCCTATCCTATCCTCTATCCTATCCTATCCTCTATCCTATCCTATCCTCTATCCTATCCTATCCTCTATCCTATCCTATCCTCTATCCTATCCTATCCTCTATCCTATCCTATCCTCTATCCTATCCTATCCTCTATCCTATCCTATCCTCTATCCTATCCTATCCTCTATCCTATCCTATCCTCTATCCTATCCTATCCTCTATCCTATCCTATCCTCTATCCTATCCTATCCTCTATCCTATCCTATCCTCTATCCTATCCTATCCTCTATCCTATCCTATCCTCTATCCTATCCTATCCTCTATCCTATCCTATCCTCTATCCTATCCTATCCTCTATCCTATCCTATCCTCTATCCTATCCTATCCTCTATCCTATCCTATCCTCTATCCTCCTATCCTCTATCCTATCTATCCTCTATCCTATCCCTATCCTCTATCCTATCCTCTATCATCTATCCTATCCTATCCTCTATCCTATCCTATCCTCTATCCTATCCTATCCTCTATCCTATCCTATCCTCTATCCTATCCTATCCTCTATCCTATCCTATCCTCTATCCTATCCTCTATCCTCTATCCTATCCTCTATAATATCGTTTCCTCTATCCTATCCTATCCTCTATCCTACAATATTCTCTATCCTATCCTCTATCCTATCCTATCCTCTATCCTATCCTATACTATATTATATCCTATCCTATCTTATCCTCTATCCTTTCCTATCCTTTATCTTATAATATCCTCCATCCTATCCTATCCGCTTTCCTATCCTATCCTAAACTCTATCCTATCCTATCCTCTATCCTATCCTCTATTCTAAACCCTATCCTCTATCCTATCCTATCCTCTATCCTATCCTATCCTCTATCCTATCCTATCCTCTATCCTATCCTATCCTCTATCCTATCCTATCCTCTATCCTATCCTATCCTCTATCCTATCCTATCCTCTATCCTATCCTATCCTCTATCCTATCCTATCCTCTATCCTATCCTATCCTCTATCCTATCCTATCCTCTATCCTATCCTATCCTCTATCCTATCCTCTATCCTATCCTATCCTCTATCCTATCCTATCCTCTATCCTATCCTATCCTCTATCCTATCCTATCCTCTATCCTATCCTATCCTCTATCCTATCCTATCCTCTATCCTATCCTATCCTCTATCCTATCCTATCCTCTATCCTATCCTATCCTCTATCCTATCCTATCCTCTATCCTATCCTATCCTATCCTCTATCCTATCCTATCCTCTAATCCTATCCTATCCTCTATCCTATCCTCTATCATCTATCCTATCCTATCCTCTATCCTATCCTATCCTCTATCCTATCCTATCCTCTATCCTATCCTATCCTCTATCCTATCCTATCCTCTATCCTATCCTATCCTCTATCCTATCCTCTATCCTCTATCCTATCCTCTATAATATCGTTTCCTCTATCCTATCCTATCCTCTATCCTACAATATTCTCTATCCTATCCTCTATCCTATCCTATCCTCTATCCTATCCTATACTATATTATATCCTATCCTATCTTATCCTCTATCCTTTCCTATCCTTTATCTTATAATATCCTCCATCCTATCCTATCCGCTTTCCTATCCTATCCTAAACTCTATCCTATCCTATCCTCTATCCTATCCTCTATTCTAACCTATCCTCTATCCTATCCTATCCTCTATCCTATCCTATCCTCTATCCTATCCTATCCTCTATCCTATCCTATCCTCTATCCTATCCTATCCTCTATCCTATCCTATCCTCTATCCTATCCTATCCTCTATCCTATCCTATCCTCTATCCTATCCTATCCTCTATCCTATCCTATCCTCTATCCTATCCTATCCTCTATCCTATCCTATCCTCTATCCTATCCTATCCTCTATCCTATCCTATCCTCTATCCTATCCTCTATCCTATCCTATCCTCTATCCTATCCTATCCTCTATCCTATCCTATCCTCTATCCTATCCTATCCTCTATCCTATCCTATCCTCTATCCTATCCTATCCTCTATCCTATCCTATCCTCTATCCTATCCTATCCTCTATCCTATCCTATCCTCTATTCTATCCAATCCCCTATCCTATCATCGATCCGAGCCTATCCTCTATCCTATCCTATCCTCTATCCTATAATATCATTTATCCTATCCTATCCACTATCCTATCCTATCCTCTATTCTATCCAATCCCCTATCCTATCATCGATCCGAGCCTATCCTCTATCCTATCCTATCCTCTATCCTATAATATCATCTATCCCTATCCTATCCACTATCCTATCCTCTCCTGTATCCTATCCTATCCTCTATCCTATAATATCCTCTATCCTATCCAATCCTCTATCCTATCCTCTACCCTATCCTTTCCTCTATCCTATAATATCATTTATCCTATACTATTCTCTATCCTATCGTATCCTCTATCCTATACTATCCTCTATCGTATCCTATCCTCTATCCGATCCTATCTTCTATCCTATACTCTATCCTATCCTCTATCCTATCCTATCCTCTATCCTATAATATCTTCTATTCTATCCTATTCTCTATCCTATCCTATCCTCTATCCTATACTATCCTCTATCGTATACTATCCTCTATCCTATCCTATCCTCTATTCGATTCTATCCTCTATCCTATCCTATCCTCTATCCTATCCTATCATCTACCCGAACCTATCCTCTATCCTATCCTATCATCTATCCTATAATATCATCTATCCTATCCTATCCACTATCCTATCCTATCCTCAATCCTATCCTATCCTGAATCGTCTCCTATCCTCTATCCTATCCTATCCTGTATCCTATCCTATCCTCTATTCTATAATATCCTCTATCCTATCCAATCCTCTATCCTATCCTCTATCGTATCCTATCCTCAATCCGATTCTATCCTCTATCCGATTCTATCCTCTATCCTATCCTATCCTCTATCCTATCCTATCCTCTATCGATTCTATCCTCTATCCTATCCTATCCTCTATCCTATCCTATCCTCTATCCTATCCTATCCTCTATCCTATCCTCTATCATCTATCCTATCCTATCCTCTATATTATCCTATCCTCTATCCTATCCTATCCTCTATCCTATCCTATCCTCTATCCTATCCTATCCTCTATCCTATCCTATCCTCTATCCTATCCTATCCTCTATCCTATCCTATCCTCTATCCTATCCTCTATCCTATCCTATCCTCTATCCTATCCTATCCTCTATCCTATCCTATCCTCTATCCTATCCTCTATCCTATCCTATCCTCTATCCTATCCTATCCTCTATCCTATCCTATCCTCTATCCTATCCTATCCTCTATCCTATCCTATCCTCTATCCTATCCTATCCTCTATCCTATCCTCTATCCTATCCTATCCTCTATCCTATCCTATCCTCTATCCTATCCTCTATCCTATCCTATCCTCTATCATATCCTATCCTCTATAATATCGTTTCCTCTATCCTATCCTATCCTCTATCCTATAATATTCTCTATCCTATCCTGAATCCTCTCCTATCCTCTATCCTATCCTATCCTGTATCCTATCCTATCCTCTATCCTATCCTATCCTCTATCCTATCCTATCCTCTATCCTATCCTGTCCTCTATCCTATCCTATCCTCTATCCTATCCTATCCTCTATCCTATCCTATCCTCTATCCTATCCTATCCTCTATCATATCCTATCCTCTATCCTATCCTATCCTCTATTCTATCCAATCCCCTATCCTATCATCTATCCGAACCTATCCTCTATCCTATCCTATCCTCTATCCTATCCTATCCTCTATTCTATCCAATCCCCTATCCTATCATCGATCCGAGCCTATCCTCTATCCTATCCTATCCTCTATCCTATAATATCATTTATCCTATCCTATCCACTATCCTATCCTATCCTCTATTCTATCCAATCCCCTATCCTATCATCGATCCGAGCCTATCCTCTATCCTATCCTATCCTCTATCCTATAATATCATCTATCCTATCCTATCCACTATCCTATCCTCTCCTGTATCCTATCCTATCCTCTATCTTATAATATCCTCTATCCTATCAATCCTCTATCCTATCCTCTACCCTATCCTTTCCTCTATCCTATAATATCATTTATCCTATACTATTCTCTATCCTATCGTATCCTCTATCCTATACTATCCTCTATCGTATCCTATCCTCTATCGATCCTATCTTCTATCCTATACTCTATCCTATCCTCTATCCTATCCTATCCTCTACTATCCTATAATATCTTCTATTCTA